>NW_012267294.1:7603604-7619747 GCF_000151885.1 Dipodomys ordii | reverse complement strand
AGGGAGGGAGGGAGGGAGGGAGGGAGGAAGGAAGAAAGGAAGGAAGGAAGGAAGGGAAAGAAGAGAAGAGAAGAGGGAAGGAAGAGAAGAGGAGAGAAGAGAGAAGGGAAAGAAGGAAAAGAAGGGAAGGAAGGAAGGAAGGCAGGCAGGCATAGCATATCCAGTAACTGCCAGAGATAGGAGAACGCATCCTTTTTTGTATAGACAGTGCCAAGCCCCTTTCCCACACAATAGAACGAAATTTAAAAACATAGCCAAAGAATTTGGAGGGTGGGAAGAGGAGAGGGGGGGCAGGGGGGGGGGAAGAGAGGGAAAGGAGAGAAGAGAGGGAAGGAGGGAGAAAAAGAAAAAAGAGACAGGAATCTGCCAGGAGGTTCTGGTTCTTTATCTGGACACTAATCCTGCCGGAGGGGTGGAGTGAGTCCCAAGGAATGGCTGCAAGGAGGAATTGTGTGAAAAAAGAAAAATAGTTTAGCCACTAAAGAAGAAGATCAGAGGCATTATTATGTGACAGAAGTTATAACAATCAAAATTATGAAAGACTTGTTTTATGTTGTGTTGAAGAAAGCACGGCCAGGGTAAGAGGCAAAAAAAAAAAAAGAAAGAAAGAAGGAAAAGGGGGGAAAGGGTGGCTGTATTAATATGGCTATCATTATGCAGGGCATAAATTTTCACAGAGCAGCACTAAATTATCCGAAAGAGAGGAGGAGCAGGAGGAGCCGGAGAAGGGGGGCTGGAGGCGTGCAGAGAATCAGCCCCGCAAGTGAGTGGATCAAAGACAGGCTGAATTAATGGCAAGTGTAAACTCCGTGGCTGAAAAGTTAAAGGCCAGGATAAATTATAGGAGGTGAAAGGGGGGGGGCAAGGAGGGGGGACACAGAGGGAGCAAAGACCCGAAACAAACAAACTGAAGTCAGATGCACATGGCCACGTGGAACAACAGCACAGGTGCAAAAAATTAACATGTTCTAATCCTTTAAAGAAAGAAAAGAATCCATTCCCCAGAACTGTAAGAAGAAGAAGACGAAAGAGGAGGAGGAGGAGGAGGGGGAGGGGGAGGAGGGGGAGGAGAAAAGAAGAAGAAGAAGAAGAAGGAAAGAAAGAAAAAGAAGAAGAAAGAAAAAGGAAGCAGCAGCAAGAATGGACAGAAGGCAAAAATGTATTCTGTGCCATTGTGCAAACCCCAATGTGTTTTCTGTTTCTCTCGGTCACTTGGTGAATCTGGAACTATTTTGACATGTGGAAATATTCATTTTGATGTGCTTAAAGTGTATTGATTATGGTAATTGTTTTCTCTGTGTTCGTTGCAGTCCGTGGTGATTTCCTTTGGGCTACTGTAACTGCTTTTTAAGCTGCCCTGCTGGCTAATTTGGTTTGGGGAGTCCAGGCGACCTCTGTACATCAGCCTCAGTGACATTACCCGGTGGCAGCCAAGTCCAGCCCGGGATGAGAAGCTGACAAAGGAGCAGGCGATGCTGAGCCTGGTGCCGCTCTGCTCAGGGCAAGGAGGTGGTGTGGGGGGCTTGAAAAAGGGGGTGTTCTCACGTTTTCTGGGCACTGAGCCAGCTTGCCATTCTGGGCTCTGTGGTTGGCCCTTATAGTTGTCTTAGAGTTTTCTCCACTGAGGTACTGGCCTTAGGAGAAGGGAGGGACACTGTCCATCCCCAGTCTTGGTCTTCGTATTTCGCTCTGACTCCGTCTTCCTTAAGAGCGCTCCTGTGGTTCTGCTCTACCATTCCTGGGCGCATGCCCAAAGGAATCCAAGTCAGTAAGAATAGAGATACCCACATACCCCTGGCTATGTGGCCCTGGCCACAGTGACCTAGAGATGGAAGTGGAGAAATGTGATCTGTCTATGTGAGGGAGTATTACTCAGCTATAAAGAAAAATGAGATTGGGCTGGGGAGGGGGAGGGAATGGAGAACAGGATCAAGATGCACTGTACTCAGAACCTGACGTGCTGAATTGAAACTTGACCCTTTGTACAACTACTTAAACTTCATAGCATTAAGAAAAGGAAGAATGAGATTGTTGTGTACAGGAAAAATGGATGGAAATGGAGATCATCGTATTATGCGAAATAATAAAAGATAAACGGCGTGTGTTTTTCTCACCTACATGGAATCTAGATTTAAACAAAAAGATGGGAGAAAAGGAAGATCAAGGTCAGGGAGAGAGATGAGGACAGGGAGGCAGTGGTGGGAGAATGTAGTCAAAGCAGATTATATGCCCGTAGGAAAACGTGAAAATTTGTTTGGAACTAATAATTTTTAGAAAGAGTCATCAGAGTGGCTCACATCTGAAATCCTAGCCACGCAGAAGGCTGAGATCCGAGGATCGAGGTTTGAAGCCAACAGGAAAGTCCATGAGACTCTTATCTCCAGTTATATACCAAAAAAAGCTGGAAGTGGTGCTGTGGCTCAAGTGGTAGAGCACCAGCCTAGAACAGAAAAGCTCAGGGACCAGCTGAGTTCAAGCTCCAGAATTCCTGCAATACAGCCTTATGTTTGGGGATCACCTGATGTACTGTGTGAGTTAGTATTGGTCTCAGGTGTGTTCTAGTCCCAGCTCAGCACTGCTGTCGGGTCTGGACCAGCCCTGGGATTGATTATACATTGACATTTTTCTGTTTTATTGGGCTAGACAGCAATCAAAAAGGAAAATAATCTTACAGGAGAAAAAGCTGCACATATCTTACAGCAAGGTCTTTCATAGGATCTTTTTTCTTCCTGTACTAGAGCTTGAACTCAGGGTCTGGGTTTTCTGTTCCTTAGCTTGTTCACTCAAGTCTGGCGTTCTTCCACTTGAGCCACGCCTCCAGCCCCTTTTTGCATTGGTGGGTTTTGGGGTAGAATTCTAGGCTAATGCCTGGACTGTGATTCTCTTCCTTGTGCCTCCCTGTGTCTCTGGCACTGCTGTGCCCAGCCTTTGTATTTCCCCCTCATAGCTGGACTAGGAGACACATGTCATTGAGCCCAGCCAAATCTTCATTTTTTTAATGAAATAGAATATTATAGATCAAATTCAGATCTCCTTTGTTTCTTTCTTCAGAGCTATTTCCTTTCCTCCTATTTTAGAAGCAGTCATAATTGTAATCACGCATTTGGGGAAATGCTTTCAATATTTCTTTTTCAGCATTGAGGTTTGATCCCAGGGCCTGTGTTTTCTAGGTAGGCACTCTACCACTTGAGCCACGCCTCCCTCCCTTTTTGCTTTTGTTATTTTTTTCAAATAGGGTTTTGTTCCCTCCTCTCCATCTGAGCTGCACAACAATCCTGCTATTTGTAATTCCCACATAGCTGGAATGACAGGCATGTGCCACTGTGCCCAGCTTTTCACTTAGTTCAAATGGGGTCTCCTTCACTTTTTGCCTAGGTTGGCCTCAAACCTCAATTCTTCCAATCTCAGCCTCCCAAGCAGCTAGGATTATAGGTGTGAGCCAGGGCACCTGGCTGTTATTTTTGTTCTTGTTTTCTTTTATTCCATTTGCAGTGGTAGGGATTTGACACTGGGCCTAACTTGCACATAGCAAGCAGTTTCTCTGTACAGCAGCCAGCCTTCGGGATGCTTTTATATTTATAACTGCAAATCTATGCATCTATAAACAATAGGCAATACGTGCATGTGTGCTTTTCCAGTTGACATCCGTGTCCGTGGGCTCTACACGTTGTGTTGCAAGTTGCTTTTCCTCTTTGAGATTTGGCTGTGTTACACTTAGAGAGCTATCTCTCATTTAAGCTCCCTGCAGCAGATTGATTATCCTGCCATTGCAATATACTTGCAAGCAAAGATGCCTAGTCCCGAAAGATCTTGAATCGCAAAGATGCCTAGTCCCGAAAGATCTCGAATCGCTTGCCATGCGATGAGGGAAAAAACTCCGGCCTGGAGAGCTTTTCCACAAGTGTCGGGTTTGCACAGTGGAGTAGGGCGACTCAAAGCATCTGGCTAGGGCTGTCCTTTTGCACTCTGAGTGAGGGCGAGTGGTGGGACAGCCCTGTTGTGGGCAGAGTGAGTGCTAGGAGGGCCTCCCCTCCCGGCCAGGCCAGGCCAGATCACACTGCCACGATGGCCGCATTCTCCCTCTGGGGAAAGATGCAGGGATAAAGATGATAAAGACTAGGCTCGCCACGTCCCCTCCCCTCCATACCTGACACACATTCACTGAGCATCAACAGTGAAGAAAACAAGAAATACAGGCACTTGCACTATGGATCCCCGCTAATGACTTGCCTTCCTGACTGAGTCTGTGGGTCTGTCTTTTATTAAAGGTCCACGCACGTCCCTGTCGGAGAGGACCAAGTCCAGCACATGGAACTAGTCCAGGACCTCGCACGGGGTTTCAACAAGAAGTATGGGGAGTTCTTTCCAGTGCCCCAATCTATTCTAAGTAAGTAAGAAATGGACTGTGCACTGGGGTGGCTCATCAGGAGACACGACAGGTGGACCAGGCACTGGGATGACTGGTTAGCGAGGTGAACATTGGAGCCTCTGTGGAACAGAACTTGGACAGGCTGCAGAATATATTTGTTTGTTCTGGGGTTTTTTTGGTCCATCATGGGGCTTGAACTCTGGGCTTAGGCGCTGTCCCTGCACTCTTCAGCTCAAGGCGAGTGCTCTACTGCTTGAGCCACAGCGCCACTTCTGGTTTTCTGGTGGTTAATTGGAGATAAGAGTCTCATAGACTTTCCTGCCCGGGCTGGCTTTGAACCTCGATCCTCAGATCTCAGCCTCCTGAGTAGCTAGAATTACAGGCGTGAGCCACCAGCGCCTGGCGAGAATATGTTGCAAAATCCTTTTTTTTTCTCTGTCCTTCAGGACTGGGATTGCATATTAGATTATTTTGGAAAAGATATCTAAAATATTTGAAAAACATGGGAGAAACTAAAGAATTTTAAGTTATAATGGAAGTATTTTATAACAATACATTGGCACAACAAATAACTTTTCTTATTTTACAGATGTTAAATTTATATCTCTATCTATCTATATATATGTATATATATGTATATACATATATATATGTATATGTATATATTTGTGTGTGTGTACTGGGCTTGCACTCAGGGCCCGGGCACTGTCCCTGAGCATCTTTGGCTCAAGGCTGGCACTCTGCCACTTGTGCACAGTGCCACTTACAGCCTTTTTTGGGTAGTTTATTGGAGATAAGAGTCTCATGGACTTTCTTTCCTGCCTGGGCTGGCTTCAAACTGCCATCCTCAGATCTCAGCCTCCTGAGTAGTTAGGATTACAGGTGTGAGCCCCTTGTGTTTTTTTTTTTTTTTAGTATAAGGAAAATATCTTTCTTCTATATTTCCCTAAGGAAATTAAGTCTTATCAAGGCTCACTGTGGGTTCTGTGGGCTTGAACAGGAGGGGATTCTGGAGTTTAATCCTAGGGCTTCCTGCTTGCCCTACAACGTGCTCTACACCTCTCCAACCCTTTCTTTGCTCTGGCTAATTTTGAAATTGGGTTTCAATTTTTGCCCAGCCTGACCTGGACTGTGTGATCTTCCCATTTGTACTTCTCACATGGCTGGTATGACAGGTACACACCACCACACTCAGATTTTTCTGTGGAGATGGGGAACTCATGAACATTTTTGCCTGGGTTGCCTGGACTCTCCTCCCGAGTAGTTAGGACCACAGGCGTGGGCCTGTGGCACCTGGTTGGCAAACTTGGCTTTGTATCAGTTGAGTGCCTAGCTGGTGGCAGAGCTGGCCTATGACCCCTTCTGAGGTCAAAACCAGTGTAACTTGCATTTCTGAATACTCGTGATAAAAAGAACAGGCTGGTGGGGGCGGGGAGGAGATGGGAAGGGGAAACAAAGGAGGGGGCAACTATGCTTGATAAGAAATGTAATTGTAACCTCTCTGTATGGTATTTTCACACAAAAAAAAATTTAAAAAGAAAAAGAAAAGGCTTGAGTGGGGATTACTGGATCTTAATCCAGATAAAACAAGAGGGAAGTGATAGGCTGGCTACTGGTGGCTCACACCTGTCATCCTAGCTACTCAGGAAGCTGAGATCTAAGGATCAGAGTTTGAAGCCAGCTGGGGCTGAAAAGCCTTATCTCCAATTAGCCAGCAAAAAGCTGAAAGTTGAGCCATGGCTCAAATGGTAGAAAGCCAGCCTTGAGCTTTTTTGATAAAGCTAAGGGACAGCACCCAGGCCCTGAGTTCAAGCCCCAGTACTAGCATA
Source organism: Dipodomys ordii (assembly GCF_000151885.1). Lineage (NCBI taxonomy): Eukaryota > Metazoa > Chordata > Mammalia > Rodentia > Heteromyidae > Dipodomys > Dipodomys ordii. The sequence goes on along the minus strand of NW_012267294.1, from coordinate 7,613,549 downwards.
TGTTTACACACAATAATACTCATGGTGACTTGTTTGTTTTGGCATGTGTGTGCGCATTGCTGTTTCCACTCAGCCTCCATGAAGAAAGTGAAATCTCTTCGTGATCCTTCATCTAAAATGTCCAAATCCGACCCCGACAAACTGGCCACAGTCAGAATAACAGACAGCCCGGAGGAGATAGTGCAGAAGTTCCGCAAGGCGGTGACAGACTTCACATCAGAAGTCACCTACGACCCTGTGGGCCGAGCGGGTGTCTCCAACCTGGTGGCCATCCATGCGGCGGTGAGCGGGCTCCCGGTGGAGGAGGTGGTCAGCCGGAGCACAGGCCTGGACACGGCCCACTACAAGCTGCAGGTGGCGGAGGCCGTGATTGAGAAGTTCGCCCCAGTGAAGAGGGAGATCGAGAAACTGAAAGCAGACCCGGACTATTTACAGAAGGTTTTAACAGCCGGGGCTGCCAAAGCCAAAGAGTTAGCATACCCAGTGTGCCAGGAGGTGAAGAAGCGGCTGGGCATGCGCTAGGACACAGACAGTCACCCTCCAGACAGAATTATGGTGTGGGGAAATTTATACAGTTGATTCTTAGCTTCCTTTGAGGAATATTGTTTTGTAGCCTTGAAATAGAATAATGACTCAGTGAAAGAAGGTGTGGATCTCCCAACTGCTGGCAGCACACGAGGGTGCATAGCGATCCACGCTGGTGGGACTGGGCGGTGGTGCGGGGTGTGGGCGCCCACACGCCAACTGCTAGCAGGCATTCGCTTCGTGAATGTCATCGATGGTCATTGATGGCTCGCATTCATCATCCTAGTTACTCAGGAGGCTGGAAACTGAGGGGATCAAAGTGTAAAGCCAGCTTGGGCAGAAAAGTCCCAGAGAGAGTCTTAGTTCTAATTAACCAGCACAAAGCCAGGCTGGAGGCCTGGCTCAAGTGGTCGAGCACCAGCTGTGCACAAGTGAGCTGAGCAGGTTTGACACTTTTGAGTTCAAGCCCCTGTATGGTGGTGCCTGCCTGTCATCCCAGCTTCTGGGGAGGTAGATGGAGGGCGATGAAGGGGACAAAGGGTGAGGGAGTCAGGCTTATCCTTGGAATGCCTGTTGATTGGGTGCATGTTCCTCACAGCAGTGGGCTGCTTGGTACAAAGTGTGCCTCCACTCCTGCTCCATGTGTTTGCTGGGAGTGGCCTCTTGGAACCCTGATGGTTGCAGGAAATACTTGTGTTCTTTAATTCAGACGTACAGGCAAGGTTCATCTTCTGAAAGCACAGAACAATTTCAACTTCATATACTTATTGTACAGTCCAAGAGCCCCCAAATGCTGAGTGTAACAAGCACTTTTTTTGTTTGGTTGGTTTTACAGTTAGCTCAACTTCTCTCGATAACCTCCTGAAATGTATCTAGGAAAGAATTTGCTTTTGCTTTTTTTCTTTCTCTCTTTCTTTCTTTCTTTTTTTCTTTTTTCCTTTCTTTCTGGTTTTTATTTACTTATTTGTTATGTGTTGGTACTGGAACTTGAACTCAGGACCTGAGCACTGTCCCTTAGCTTTTTCACTCAAGGTTAGCTCTACCAATTAAGACCACAGCTTTAGTTCTGGCTTTTTGATGGTTTCCTGCCTGGGCTGGCTTTGAACTGTGATCATTAGATCTCAGCCTCCTGAGTAGCTGGTGCCCGGCTCCTTCCTCACCTTGAAGTTTAGTAGAGCACAGAGCCCAGGGAGACCCTGCACGTCCCAGCCTTAGCCAGTGGGATAAGTTTGGAAGTGATGTGCACAATGTTCAAGTCACTTCTCCCCATCACCCCACATCCGAGAACCGCATGTTCCAACCCATCAATGGAAGTTACAAGGGAAAGCCTGGCAGAGTTGACAAGCAGCATTGCCTTTCTGCCCTGGCCTACCACTGCCTTTTTTAGGATACATGACCTTTGTCATCCTTAATTCCCTTCCTTGGGCTGTCATTGTTATAGTAGCTTAGCTGCTGAAACTCAGTTCTCAGACCCCAGCACTCCCGAGCCAGGCCTGGCCCTGGCCCCACAGGCCGCAGAAAGAGACGTGGTGAAGGTGAAGAAAGGAGATTTTCTCCATGGCAGCCATGGGAGGACAGTGCCCAGAGCATTGCCAGTCCTGCCCTGCCTGCTGTTTGCCTTAAGATGATTGGAAGGAGGCCCTGCCAGGTGAGGGTGGCTTGCCTTCCATGTCTGAATCTTCTCTTTCCTTCTAGAACAAGGTCCTAGAACAGCTTAGGTCCCAGGCACAGATACAGAGCTGGGGATTCGAGTTCATTTACAGGGAGCACCATCTTTTCAGTTACCACTTATGCTGCTCCCCCAGTGAATACCCTAGCCCCACTGAGGTCTGGGTCCCCCGACATGCCCAGACGGGCAGCACCAGTCACCTGGCACTCCAAGGCTAAGCAGATGCCCAGGCTCACCCCCCATCTCCTACCCAATGAGAAACTGACAGGTAGGCTCAGCTTCTTGGGTCTAAATGTCCAGATGTTTGAGAAAGACTATGCTAGAGGGGAGGGGTAGGGTAAGGGAGAGAAAGCGAATAAAAATGAGTCTCCTCCACAACTGTCATGGGAGAGAGCATGATACAGAAGAGAGGCAGCCATAAAAGCATAATTGTTACTGTGACCTCGTTAAACCTGTCTGTTCCCCTTTTCTCATCGGGTTACTCTGTGTAATTGAGCTTAGGGTGTTTTTGTTTATAGATATGATTGTTTACGGGCAGCCTGACATTTTAGGTCTATGCACATCATAAAAGGGGAGATAATTGGTTACATTTGTCAATAGAACAAGCAGAGACTTGATCACAATATTAGAATTGTTGTGGCTTTCCTGAAGCCAAGAGAGACAAATGAGAAGGAGTAGTGATTTTACACAGTGAGCAGTAAAATTACAGTACTTATTACCCTGTAAAGCATTATATGGCCTAGAAATAAAAACAGCTGAGCATGGATTAAATTTATGAGTGAAAAAGTCATAAAATGGCATCGAGCCCTCGTCAGGAATGTTCAAATTATTTCTGCAAGTGTCTGACGTCAGCGTCACGGGAAAGAGCTGCCACCTTTTCTGTCAGCACCTCTCACCCATCCCCTGCAGGACTCAGAACACGAGCCCCACAGAGACTGAGACCTGTGCAAGGATTGGTGATGGACTGACGGGTAGACTCTGTGAGAATAAAGGCTCCAGGACTTAGTGTATCTTGCACAAAAATCTCTGTATACTTTACAGGTAATGGATGATAGGGGCAGAGGAAATGAGGGAGACAGTGGATATAATTCATGAAAGTTTTAAGATTTGAGATTAATGCCAGCATGCTAGTCTTCTCAAAGGCAAGGGGAAAAAAAAAAACTCAGATGACTGAGATCTGTAGATAATCCTATAGTTTTTGGTAAATGTCTTCAAAGACTTAGTAGTTGAAGGCTGAATTTCCCAGGCCTGGTAAGATCCCCCTGGGTCTGGCAGAACCTTTAGGAGGTGGAGCCTAATGAGAGGTCTTTTGGCCATTGGGGGGGGGAGGGATACTCACAAGGGGATGGGGTTGCCCAGTCTTTCCCTTTTCCTCTTCTGTCTCCCAGCTGGAGCTTTGCAGCAGCCATCCGCCATGATGTGCTGTCAGCAGAATCAAAAGCAGTAAGTCCACGACTCATTCCTCAGACTTCTGAAACAATAAGCCAAAGTCAATCTACCTTCTTCGTGAGTAGAAAACAATCACAAATTTGAAACTTAACACAGGAAACTAGCAAACTGACCCTCTCTCTCTCTGCCATATGAGGTAAAAACTTTGGGTAGCACCAACATATAGAAGTGTTTGGAGCCTGGGGCATCAAAATGAAGAGAAAGAAGACAGTACTTCCCAGCGCCCTTAGAATGACACGTATCTTTAGAAGAAATGACTTAATTCCTCCACCCACTGGGACTCTGTTTGCTATTCACTTAGCTCTGGCGCATCTGTTTTTAAAAACTGTATAGTGACTTCATGACCCGGGGTTTGGTAAATTACAGTGACAACTTTTTCTCCTCCTCTCCCCCTTTCTTCATAAGGACACCTTAAGTTCTTTCCAAAAACACATTATCAGTCAGGATTTCTAGTCCAAGTAATTTGGAATCAGAAGTCATCAGCAGTCTGGAGGCAAGGTTTTTATAGCACTTTTACAGAGGGTAAACTGAGCTGTGTGGGCTGTAGCACGCCTCCCTGTGCCCCCACAGGACTGGAGTTACAAGAATTACATCTCTGATCTGCCTCCATGGCTGGTAGGCCCACCAGGTCTCTGGGCTCTGTGGGCAGGCTAACTCCTCGTTCTCCAAGAACTTTCTTCACAAGTGCTTACAGGGCTTCTGTGTGTCTGTGTGTCTGTGTGTCTGTGTCTGTGTGTGTCTGTGTGTCTGGGTCTGTGTCTGTGGTGCCAGTAGGGGGACTTGAATTCAGGGCCTGTGCTCTAGTTTAGCTGTTTCATTTCTGTTCTGCCATTTGAGCCACACCTCTACTTCTGGCTATTGGAGGTAAGAGTCTCTCACGGACTTCCTGCCTGGACTGGTTTCAAATTTAGATCTTCAGATCTCAGTCTCCTGAGTAGCTAGGGTTATAGGCATGAGCCATCAATCAGCATTCATCTCAGAGTCTCTCCCTCTCTCCCTCTATCACTTTCTCTGTCTCTCTCTATCTCTCTATCTCGCCCCCCACCTCTCTCTTGTCAGTTGTAGGGCTTGAACTCAGAGCTTAGGTACTGTCCCTGAGCTCCTTGGCTCAAGGCTAGCTCTCTATCACATTGAGCCACAGCTCCACTTTTGGTTTTCTGGTGGCTCGTTGGAGATAAGAGTCTCACAGACCTTTGTGCCTGGGCTGACTTTCAAACATGAGCCTCAAATCTCAGCCTCCTGAGTAGCTAGGATTACAGGGGTGAGCCATTGGTGCCTGGCAGAGGCTCTGATGGAGCTATTCAATAGTCCATGAAGTCATTTCCAGAAGAGACATTACAAACATGGTTTGAGCTATTGTCTGCACAGACATAGCTAGAATCTCAGGGCAACTTCCCCGAGGGACTCAAATAAATCCTAGCATTGTATATGTGCCCCATTACTTTCTGTTCAGCTTTCAGTCTTTTAGTTTTTTTAAAACCTCCTACCTAATAAAAGGCAAGAGCCCAGCCTTGCAGGGTGGTTTTTCTTCACCATTATGAGATAATAAACAGGTTGTGTGGCTGAAACGTAAAATACTTCTGATTTGTTGAATGGAAGATTAAGCCTAGTACTCTCTGATTTTGAATTTATTCAACATAAAATTCAGTTATGTGAGGCTTTTTTGCATGTTAAATCAGATGGTATAGGCAATCAATGAACAATAGTTCATTTTTTTGCTAAAAAATAAAAAGGTCAGCATGTTTGTATTGGGAATTACTGACTTCTATGTACAGGGTGCTTGAAAGATGGCAATTCAAATAAGTGGAAGACTTTCACTTTGAAAAGCACCAATCTCCAGGGCCTGTGTTTACCACAGGAGAAATAATCAATGAAATATAAAACAGAGCCAGGTGCCTACAGCTTGCGCCTATAATCCTAGCTATTCAGGAGGCTGAGATCTGAGCTCAGATCATAGTTTAAAGCCAGCTGGGGCAGGAAAGTCTGTGAGACTCATGTCCAATTAACCAGAAAAAAGCCAGAAATGGAGCTGAGGTTCAAGTGGCAGAGCTCCAGCCTTGAGTGCAAAAGCTAAGCAAGAGCCCAAGACCTGAGTTCAAGCCCAATATGGCACCAAATAAAAATTAAAATTTTTAAAGTGCAAAATGAGGGTACAGGAAGCTCCCTGAAGGTACCTTCTATTTCATGGTTATTTCAGTTTTATGTTGTGGCTCTTATGGGAAACTATTGATTGGCATAGCTTTTTCTAAGGATATGGACTTTGTGAGCATGCATCAAGCATGGCTCTTCTCTGGGTCTCCTTAGTCACATGGCCTGCCTGTCACATGACATGCCTATAGAGAGGTGATCATAGATGTGTTTGGGATAGACCAAACTAGCTAGTGCTCAGGTGTGGGGGACAGAGCCTTTGAGATGATCTCATAAGTACCCATGCGACCCACTGAGCCAAGCAGGCAGGACAGGGTACTACACACAGCCACAGGAGCCATGTCAAGAGCAAGGGGAATAGTCAAGCCTCTGTCCCCTAGCACGCCCCCACCTGGGAGGAGCTCCTGGGGGCTAGGACCTGAGCCACCAAGGCTGATGGAATTTCCCCACCCCTGGACCACTGTTGCGAATACATCTATGTATTCAGTTTTCACTTAATGTGGTCGTGTGTGTGTGTGTGTGTGTGTGTGTGTGTGTACACCAATACAGATCGGACTCAGGGCCTCGCACTCTTGCTTAGCTTTTGTTTTGCCCAAGCCTAGTGTTCTACCACTTGAGCCACACCTCCACTTTTGGTTTTTTGCTGCTTACTTGGAGATGAGTCCCGCCTAGTCTCTTGCCTGGGCTGCCTTTGAACCTTCATCCTCAAATCTCAGGCTCCTGAGTCACCACCAGTGCCACCCAGCCTGTGTCTTCTCTGCCACCATTCCCCCAGGTGACAGCTCGCCCCCTTAAGCAACCTGTGTGATATGGTTTGTACAGCACTCGGGTTGAATCTCTGTTCTCAGTATGTGTGGTTTGTTAGGAGAGACACATCTCCTAACTCATTAAATACAGCCAGTCCCTCAGTCTGGTATGAATGGTCTTTCTTTGTGAGACCTATCAGACTAAAATGCATCCTGGGAGGATTTTTAAGTGCATAGAATCAAACATCTCATCTTTTTTTGTAATTTTCACTTTATACATTTCCAACATTACAATGGAAAATGTGTGTGCATCAGTCCTGGTGCTTGGACTCAAGGCCTGGGTACTGTCCCTGAGCATTTTCGCTCAAGGCTATGTGCTCTGACACTTAAGCCACACTTCCACTTCAGGCTCTTTGCTGGTTAAGTGGAGATAAGAATCTCATGAACTTTTCTGCCCAGGCTGGCTTAGAACCCAGATCCTCAGATCTCAACTTCCTGAGCAGCTAGGAAGAAAGGCATGAGCCACCAGTGCTGGGTTGAGTTGCAAAATATTTATTGAGTTCTGCTTGTGACGTACAAAAATCATAGCAAACATTATAATATATCGACATGCCAAGGATATTGAGACTAATCAAGATCACCTTCCCCCAATCTCCACCTTGCCCCCAATTCAGTGCCGAGTATTCTAAACAGCCTTTTCTTTTTCTTTTGGTCATGGGTCTTGACTCAAGGCCTGGGCGCTGTCCCTGAGATTTTTTATTTATTTATTTTTTATCAAGGCTAGCACTTCACCACTATGAGCCATAGCTCCACTTCTGGTTTTCAAGTGGCCAGTTGGAGATAAGTCTCATGGACTTTCCTGCTCAGGCTGGCTTTGAACCCTGATCCTCATATCTCAGCCTCCTGAGTAGCTAGGATTATAGGTGTGAGCCACCAGTGTCCAACCGAAACAAAGATTTCTTTAATAAAAAATAATAATTGGTTATCTTTCTTTCCCCCTGTTGATGTGTCTTTTCAATCCTGTTATGCAAATATGTAGTATTTTGGTGGTGTGAGCTGCCAAACCCAGAGAGTCTAAATGGAATTCTCTCTCCTCTGTCTCTGGAAACATGGTCTCTGCCTGTGGCAGGAACTCCTGTTCTTTCTGGAAGCTAGAGGACTTTTCTGGACTCCCTTCTTGTAGAAGGCCTCAGCTGGTCTTCAGCAACAGCAATGCCATTCAGGAAAAGAACATTCTGGGACAGAATTCAATCCCTTCATCTTTCTACCATATGATGCTAGGGGTCCATAGAGGATCGAATATCATGAGAGAGAGAGAGAGAGAGAGAGGAAAAATAATCACCAAATTTCCTGAAGAGTAAACAGATAAAGAAGAGGAGGGGGGAAGCAGAGAAGGGGGAGGAGGAAGAAGAGGAAGAGAACAAGGAGGAGGAGGGGGGGGAGGAAGAAGAGGACGAGAACAAGGAGGAGGAGGGGGGAGGAAGAAGAGGAGGAGGAGGAGAAGAAGAAGAAGAAGCAGCAGCAGCAGCTGCTGCTGCAGCCCTTGGCGGCTTGGCCTCTGGTTTGCCTGTGCATGCCTTCAGAATTATATCATCAGACTGACTCGAACAGCCAGAGCTATTGTTTCCGAAAGAGAAAAGAGAGGCGGAGGAGAGAAGAAAGTCCACGGGTGGGACCTTGTCTGTTTTTGGAGAGTTTCATTTCGAAAGTACAAATTGAACAAATGCTCAGGGTTTGTGGGCAGGGGATTTCTCGAAGCTATTCCTCCCTTTCTTGCGGGAACGTTGGGATTCAATAACTTTTCTACCCACAGATGATGTTAGCCCCGAAAGTATCAGAAGCAACCTAAGGTTGCCCAGGAGTGTTATTGCGGAAAACTGTCACCAGGGGGCAGCCTTGTGACTGTTAAATCCACTGCCTCACTAGTGTGGATTTTTACCACTTCTTTCTTTCCCTGGAATGGATGCCTTTACCTGAGTTTGAGGGAAGGTAGCTTAGAAACTAAGCCTTACACACACACTCCTCGCTTAGCCTCGGGGCAGTGTACATGAGTGTGCAGGAGGTCGTAGACGGGTCACAGCGTTTTCCTTTGGGTCTTTAAATGCAAAAGGCTGAGGAGGTGGCAGGGTGGGAGCACAGACTTGTACTAGCTCAGGGATTCTATCACTGTCCTCGAATGGATGGATGGATGAGTGGATGGATGGATGGATGTGTGAGTGGTTAGATGGATGGATGGGTGAGTGGACAGGTGGATGGATGAATGGGTGGGGGTGGATGGATGTTTGGGTGGATGGCTGGATGTTTGGGTGGGTGGATGGATAGATGGCTGGATGGAGGATAGGTGGGTGGATGGCTGGATGCATGGATGCGTGGATTCACAGGACAGGGTTGTCCCACACCACAGGCACAAGCTTGGAGTCCTGCGGGGCTCCGACCCCACAAAGCCTGTTGGTGGAGGAAGAAGGAGGGCTTGGGCTGCAGGAGCGTGCGCACTGACTACAGCTGGAAATCTCGGCTGTGGCCGCCGGCCGGCCCTGGAAGTCTGGCTGCGGCCGCGGAAATGCCCTCGTGGCTGGCGAGTGCGCTCCTGGGTGCGCTCCCGGCTCCAGGCCCAGATCAGGGTGTGCAGGCCGGTCCTGGGGCGAAGCCTGCGGGGGGGGGGCCCTCTCTAGGAGCGGGAAGCGGGATCTCTGGAGGAGGAAGCCCGGGCCGAAGGCGCAGGGCGCGGGGACTGCGCGACTCCCCGACCGCCCCCGCGCCCGCTGCAGCCCCCACGCCGGGGACCCGTCTCCCAGGATCTGGTGTTGTGGGGCTCGGAAAGCCGGCAGGCCCATTCCAGACGCTTCCACAGACGAGGAGCGCTTTGGAGGGCTGCGCCCCGCGCCCCGCCAACATCTGGAGGCCGGTGGGCAGGAGGTGCGGCCCCCTGAGCGGGACGCCCGGCCCCGGCCCACGGAGGAAGGCGAAGCGTGGGGTCGGGCTGCGCGCCCTGGCCACTGAGCCGCGGTTCCCGCCTGGGGCAAAGGCAGCGGGCGGTGCTTTGCGGAGCGGTGCGAGGTGCGTGCGTTCGGCACCCCGATCGGATCCTGCATCGCGTCCGCGGACCCCCGCTCTCCCGGCCCGCTCGGGCTCCGCCGGCCGAGGACGTCCGAGGCCGGGGCCCCTCGAGGCGTAACGGCCTGAAGTGTGCGCAGTCACCGCGGGTGGAGACGATCGCGGTGGCCGCGCCCCGCACCGGCTGTGTTCAAGAAGAAACCACAACCACGGGGATGCGGGGCTCGGCGCAGAAGGGGGCCGCACGCGCGAGGCCGCCGAGCCGCACCATTTCCTCCGGACGCGGCGAGGTCCCCGGAGCTCGGCGGCTCGAGTCCCGCTCTACTCCACGGGAGCCCCGCCGCCCGGGCCGCG
>NW_012267294.1:7596887-7603384 GCF_000151885.1 Dipodomys ordii | reverse complement strand
GTTTAAAAAAAAAAAGGCCAAATGATGGCGCGTGTGGAGGGTGTGCGTGTAATCCCCGCGCTGGGGAGGTGGGAGCTGGGCCCGCTCAGAGGAAACCTGGGCTGTCCCCCAGATCCCAGGCTCCAGAAAAGAGAGGAGGGAGGGAGAAAGGAAAGGAAGAGGACAGGGAGGAAGAAGAGAGGGAGAAGGGAGAGAAGAAGGAAGAAAGGAAGAAGGGAGGGAGGGAAAGAGAAAAGGAGACAGGGAGGAAGGAAGTGAAGGAGGGAGGGAGAGAGAAAGGGATAAAAGAAGGAAGAAGGTAGGGAGGAAGGAGAGAGGGAAAAGGGAGAGAGAAGGGAAAAAGGAAGAAGGGAGGGAGGGAAAGAGAAAAGGAGACAGGGAGGAAGGAAGTGAAGGAGGGAGGGAGAGAGAAAGGGATAAAAGAAGGAAGAAGGTAGGGAGGAAGGAGAGAGGGAAAAGGGAGAGAGAAGGGAAAAAGGAAGAAGGGAGGGAGGGAGGAAAGAAGAAAGAAGGAGAGAGGGAAGAAGGAGGAATAGAAGGAAGGAACAAAGGAGAAAAAGAAAAGGTCAAACTCCATGAAACTGAAATGAAGTCGAATCAGAAGGAGTAAGTATAAAAGATCCATTGTACCACAAGGTGCCACAGAGAGCGAGGGAGGGAAGGGGTGACAGTGTCCAAAAGGAAATGTGCTTTTTACCTGACTTATGTCACTGTGACCTCTCTGCACATCATTATAATAACAATAAAAATGGTTAAAATTACGGAGAGGGAATGCTTACAGTGTTCTCATCACACAAAATAAGTGTGTGACTCACGTTGTGGAAATTAGCTCCAGTTAGCCATTCCAGAATGTTCGCATATTACCAAACATGTTTTGCATAACAAGAGTGCAATTTCTGTCTGTTTAACTATCCAACAGACAGTGATAGTTGGAGTCTGGAGTTTCTGAACTTGGGACAAACTCCTATTTGTGTGTGTGTGTGTGTGTGTGTGTGCCTTTTTTAGGTGTGATCACACTTCTACAACTGAATTTGCCACCTTATTTGCTTGTTTGTACGGGTACACGGGTATCATTGCAGAAAGAGCCTTAATTTGGCCATTCCTTCTCTCAAAGAGCCTTAAATTGGCCATTCCTTCTCTCTGCCATATACATTGGGGGGAAACTGGGTTGAGAGTAGGCTTGGGGTCTCTCTCCCCTCTGTGCCCCCCTCCTCCATTTCTTACGGGTTGCTGAGAAAAACAGAGCTGGCTCTGGGAATGAAAAGCCTTGTTGGAAAGGGTTTTGATACGCTGTTTCTCAGATTTAGCCCAAAGGCAGAAGTCTGGGCTCTGTAGCTGCACTGCCCCCTCTCCACCTCTGCCTGCCCTTGTACAGGAGGAGGATGAACTCTGCCTGAGAACTCTCAAGGTGCCAGAGGCCTCCTTACTACTTCTGACAGCCACCCAAAATGTGTGTGTGTGTGTGTGTGTGTGTCCTCAAGTCACACCTGGCTTCCTGACAGCCCAGAGCTATGCCTCACAAGCCTGTCACGAACCTAGGTTGGTGTGGGCAGGTTCACTTTGCATTAACACACACACACACACACACACACACACACACACGGAGGGGGGGCAGCCTCACACAATTTCCTGTTTATGGAACACATTTAATCATTGTTTACTGAGTGCATTCTGACCACGATGTGGGTTTTTTGTATATGCACGTATAATATACGAAACAAATGCATAGAATGTAGAAGGTTTGGGGTTTTAAAAATCGTTCTTCTATCTCCTACCAGGGGCAGGAATGTCGGCAGTGTTTGGTAGAGTTGCCAGGCCCACCTCTGCCTGAGTCACCCAAGGAAAGGAGGCGAATGACTGAGTTCCCGTCTTTCCTTCCCTTTCCACTCATGCTTCTGCGATGCTCCCTGGGCTGACTTCACCCCGTGCCCCCTACATTGTGACCCTGCCCCACATGCCTGCATACTCTCCAGGAGGTTTGCCCTGTGGGTCACAACCCAGCCTTGCCAGCCTTTACAGAGAGGGACTGAAGTGCTGAGGAAGGCTTGGACTCTTTTGACTTGTGAGCCACAGAAAGGCCAGCTACAGCAGTTCCCACTTCCAGCTTGAGGTTGGTTTTAGAAAAGCAAGTATTTAATCACAGCAGAATAAAACTGCTTGGAGACATTACAATCCAGCTGCTTTGGGGAAGGGAGTCCAGTCTGCACCAAGACTTAGAGCCCTTCCTGGGCTCCCAGAATCATAGCCACTAAGGAGGCCCAGATCTGAAGATTGCAGTTGGAAGCCAGCCTGGGCCCTTATCGCCCCCAGTGACCTAGCAAAAAGCCAGAAGTGGAGGTATGGCCCAAGTTTGCAGACTACCAGCCTTGAGTGGAAAAAAGCTAAGGGATAGGGCCCGGGCCCTGAATTCAAGTCCTAGTACCAGAAACAGAAAAGGAAGAGAAAGCTGTAGAGCCCAGATCTTCCTCCAGTTCTCTTCCCCCATGGAGGGTGAAGTTCAAGTTCCTCTGAACCACAGCCAGACCTGCTGACACCACAGGGTCCCAACACCTTCCCCCATTGCTTTGTGAGGGATGGGTAGCAAGCTGGGAGGAAATGCCTATCAGTGCTCCAATCATGACAGGCAAAAACAAGCAAACTCCTGCCTAAAGGTCCAGGAAAACAGGGATAGAGACTCCTCCCTTCCTTCTTGGTTCTCCCTTCCTAACCTCCCTTCTCTGCTCTCACTTCCTGCCCCCCAGCATTTGGGGGTCCTTCCAAATGCCATGCCCCCAGAATGGCTGTCTGATTAATGAGAAGTTGAGCTGAAGTCAGGGAGAGACTATGTTTAAAGCTCCATCTAGGCCGCGCATGCCCATGGCACACCTGACATCCTAGCTACTCAGGAGGCTGAGATCGGAGGATCGCAGTTCAACGCCAGCCTGGGCAGGAAAGTCTGTGAAACTTTATCTCCAATAAACCACCAGAAAACCAGAAGTGGCGCTGTGGCTCAAGCGGTACTGTGCTTGCCTTGAGCCGAAGAGCGCCCAAGCCAGGAGTTCAAGCCCCATGACCTACCAAAAAAACAAAGCTCCGTTGAAATCCACAACAGGGTTGGGAGAGGCAGGAAAGAGGATGGAGGGGGACGGAGGGGAGAGACTGGTCAACCTGACATGTTAAGGTGAAACCCCTTGGTACAGCTACTTAAAGGTAATTTTTTTAATGTAAATAAATTCAGAACCGCCTAAGAGATGGTAATAGCTGATGGGACAACCTGTAATGTTTCAGACTCCACATTGTCAAGAGATAATCGTGTGTGCGCACCAGTACTGAGCTTCATCTCAGGGCTGGCTTTTTGGTGGGTAGTTGGAGATAAAAGTCTACCAGATTTGTCTGCTCCAATTGGTTTCCAACCATCATCCTCAAATCTCAGCTTTCTGAGTAGCTGGGCTTGCAGCCATGGGCTAGATTGGCCAGCTACCATCTCCTGTCTTTACACAATATGGAAGATGATGGGGAACAGCAGGTGCACTGATGATGTCCTCTTTGTTTCAAGCCCAAACTGGAACTAACATGCCTGCAACTGGTGCCCTGCCCAGAGCACTGTCTCACCTGAGCACATGCCCTGTTGGCCTGGGTCAGAGCATTCAAGAATCTTCACAGAGCCGGGCACCAGTGGCTCAGGCCTGTAATCCTAGCTACTCAGGAGGCTGAGACCTGAGAATAGAAAGAAATAGCAGGAAAGTCCATGAGACTCATACCTTGAATTAACCAGAAAAAAAAAGCCAGATGTGGAGCTGTGGCTCAAGTGGTAGAGCACTAGCCCTGAGCAAAAAAAAAAGCCCAGAGACAGCTCCTAGGCCCTGGGCTCAAACCCCAATATTGGCACACACAAAAAGAAAGAAGGAGGGAAAAGAAGAAAGAGGGGGGGAGGAAGGGGAGGGAGGGAGAGGGAGAAGGGCTGGGAAGGTGGCTCAGTGGTAGAGTGCTTTCCTTGCATGCATGAGGCCTTGGGTTTGATGCCTCGGCACCACATAAGCAGAAAAAGCCGGAAGTGTCTCTGTAGCTCAAGTGGTAGAGCTCTAGCCTTTAGCTGAAGCGTTGAGGGACAACGCCCAGGCCCAGAGTTCAGGCCCCACAACCAGAAAAAAAGAGAGAGAGATATCTTGTATTCCAGGGACCGGTGGCTCATGCCTATAATCCTAGCTACTCAGGAAAATGAGATCTGAGGATTGCAATTCGAAGCCAGGCCAAGCAGGAAAGTCCATGAGACACTTATCTCCAATGAATCTCATAGAAAGCTGGAAGTGGAGCTCTGGTTCAAATGGTAGAGAGCACTTGCCTTGAGCAAAAGAAGCTCAAGGACAGAGCCCAGCCTAGAGTTCAAGCCCTAGAACCAGCAAATAAAGAAAAAAAGAGGGCTGGGAATGTGGATCAGTGGTAGAGTGCCTGCCCAGCATGAATGAAGCCCTGGGTTCTATTCCTCAGTAGTACAAAAACAGAAAAAGCCTTGAGCACTGGGAGGCTCAGGGACAGAGCCCAGACCCAGAGGTCAAGCCCCAGGACCAGCAAAAAAAGAAAGGGGAGGGGGAGAGGAAGAGAGGGAGAGGGATGGGAAGAAAAGAAAGAAATCTTGTAAAGACTGTTGGTGGCAGAGCCAGGAGTCCAAACTCAGGTGTATCCCTTTGCCCCCAGTGCCCTTATCTGAACAAGTTTTGTTTCTCTCACCCAGGGAGAGGGCCTAGATCTGGGGGAGAGAACAGAGGGAGGGAGGGTCAGGAATTCAAATTGGTAGGGTGGGTACTGTGGGGGGAAGGGTAGGGGAGTGGCAAGCAGTGGCTTTGGCAGCTGAGCTGAGTTCTCTGCAGAAATGCACTTCCAAGGGGGACCAGAGCAGGTACAGACCTGCTGAGTCAGATGCCCAAGGGACTTCAGGTGGAGATATTTTGGAGGTGGATGGGGGCTGGGGCTACAGAAAGCACCCCAAGGTAGCTAGCCAGGAAGTAGACCTAAGGGCTTGAAGGCTCACCCCAGAAGTCTTAGGATTTAAGGAGAAAGAGGCCTCAGACAGGGCAGAGGGTCACATTTTCCAGAAGGAGGGAGTGGTCAGCCTCCACAAGGTCAGTGGAGATAAGGGCTACTGAGCCCAGCCCAGCAGCCCTCGTGATTGTGACTAGTGGCTTCAGTGTCAGCCCTGGGGGCTTCCTGGTGTCCTGGTCATGAGGGAGATAGCCCCCTCCCCCACTTCTAGAAGAGGCCCTACTGGACTTTGATGGTGGAGGAAGGTCCTCAGAGAATACTGGAAAAATCAGAATTTGGACATTTCATGTTATTGTTGTAGGCACCTGTGGTCAACTTCCTGTCCTGTAAAGCCAAAGCTAGAGCCATCAAGAGGTTCTGTTGCCCCAAAGACCATGTTTACTAGCTTAGATTGAAGAAGGATCTGGCTCCCTGAGCCCCTCACTTACTGGTGAGCAACCTGGCTAAGGAAACTAGGCATTGCCTAATTTTATTCCCGTTTTCCCTCCCCCTCCCCCCCCATTACCCAGTTCTCTTTTGCTCCAAAATTTCCTGAGGCACTGCTGAGCATCTGCCTGCCCTGACTGTGGGATTATTTTATACTTACACAGCCAATGGAGTAGCTATGGCTATGAGCCCCATTTCACAGGTGGGAAACCTGAGACCCATAGGTCAGTTCTAGGATAGCCTGCCAATCAGTGACAAGGCTAGGATTTATGTTCCTAATCAATTGTTTCTCCAAGAGCTCCTCCTGAAACACAAACCTGCCAGTCATCATCTTCACCTTCCCATCTCAGAGGAACAATGTTGTTTTTTTTCCCCCCAGTCTTGGGGCTTGAACTCAGGGCCTGGGCACTGTCCCTGAGCTGCTTTTGCTCAAGGCTAGCACTCTACTACTTGAGCCACAGTGCTGCTTCTGGCTTTTTCTGTTTTTCTGGTACTGAGGATTCAAACCTAGGGCTTCATGCATGCTAGGTAAGCACTCTACCACTAAGTCACATTCTCAGTCCTCAAGAGGAACAACTTTCTCCCATCTTTTACCTATTCTTTCCCCTGGGCCAGGGGAAATGCCTCATTATTCTGCAAATAAATAGAATAGATCCTAGAATAGACCCTGCCAATCTATGGTGGAGGCAAGAGGTACAGGCCTGAGGAAGACAGGACATAAATGAGAGAATTTATGAGCAAAAGGGGCAGGGGAAGGAGGGTAGAACATAGACATTTTATTTCATCATATATAGAGATATATAGATGTCCTGGGGCTTGGTGCTTAGGGCCTGGGTGCTGTCCCTGAGCTTTATCTGCTCAAGGATAGCACTCTCTACTTCTAGCTTTTTGGTGGTTAATTGGAGATAAGAATCTTATGGGAGCCAGGTGCTGGTGACTCACGCCTGTAATCCTAGTTACTCTGGAGGCTGAGATCTGAGGATCGCGGTTCAAAGCCAGCCCGGGCAGGAGAGACCGTGAGACTCCTATCTCCAATAAACCACCAGAAAACC
>NW_012267294.1:7584146-7596577 GCF_000151885.1 Dipodomys ordii | reverse complement strand
GGGGGGGGTACGGAGAACTTCCCAGGCCGGGCCAGCTCAGTGTTCACTGAAACTGGGGCTCGTTCCTCTTTGCCTCCCCTAACCGATTCACCCATCAGAAAGCTGGACTTTGTCTTTGACCAAGAAATGCTTGGGAGAGAAGGTGCCCAGAGGTGGGGAGGGCGCTAGGCTGAGTCTCCAGCAGTGGAGGGGAACCGGGAGGAGGGAAGGCTCGAGCCTCGGCCCCCTGCGACTACCTTGCCAGGAAAAGTTGGAGACTTTACTGAAATAAGATCGACTTGCAACCTCTCTAGGCACTTTGCCTAATAACAGCAGATTGGATTAAGATTTGGGAGACTATTCAGGAAAGTACCAAGGTAGACCTCCCACTTCCCATCAGCACCTCTCCTCCTCTCTTCTGCTAGGCCAACCCCTTCGGGGGTCTCTCAGCCTTACCTTCCTCCTTCTCCTCATGTTCTCTTTTTCTTGTTGGTCCTCAGGACAAAGCAGCCAGCACACTGGAGCCCTAGAAAGGGGTGCCAAAGCCCACTAGACAGGACCCTCAGCGGTCTGGTCTCAGTGGGGTGCGGTAGGATGTTAAGAATTCTTAGCAGACAACCTCATACCCCACTGGGGTTCTGCTATGTCTGACCTGAGGGCTGGTAGGGACACTGGTGACTCAGTCCTCAGCTCTGACTCACCCATAAGTGCTCAGCTTATGGGTGGGGTTCCTAGGTGCCAATTTCATGCCAGGTTGTGATTCCAGTCATTAAAAAGCCATCTTGTTGGTGGCTAATGCCTGTAATCTTAGCTACTCAAGAGACTGCTATCTGAGGCTCCTGGTTCAATCAGTGAGAGCTTCTTTCCAATTAACTAGCAAAAAGCCAGACGTGGAGCTGTGGCTCTGGTGGTAGAGTGTCATCCTTGAGAGAGAAGGCTAAGCAAGAGCAGAGCTTTTAGCTCCAAGACCTGAATTCAAACCGCAGATCCAACACACACACACACACAGTAATCTTGCCCACTTTCATTTTTCTTTCTCTCCATTTATTGCTTGTGTTATTTTTCTTTTCCTCTCTTCCAGTCTGTTCCCAGCCCTTTTCCTTTCCCTTTTATTTTCTTAGAGCCTTGAGAAAGACTTTAGAAAAGAGAGGTCACTGTCAGATTGGGAGGTGGACCTGTTACCTGCACCGCTCTGCACTATATAGAACCACATTACATACACCACAAGGCACCCGTACCAGCTCTGCCATGGGACTAGATCAGGATAGGACCTGCAGAGAGCGAGGAGACAGAACTGAGGAGACAGAAGCTGGAGCCCATGGAGCCCTGGGGCCCAGGTAGTCAGTCCTCACCGCACAGCACAGCACAGCACATCTTCCCTCTCCTTTCCCACCTAACCACGTTCACCTTCCTCCACAGAGCTTCCCAGGAGGGGCATGTTCCCCGCCCATCCCATGCACAAATGGAACCTCCACCTCCACCAGTTTTAATCATGGCTTGAACAAGTCCACTAGATTTGCTATGCAGGGGATGGGGAGAAAGGAGCAGGAGAGGAGGAGGAGGAGGAGGAGGAGGAGGAGGAGAGAGTCCAAGGTGAGAGGCTGCCAACATTCCAAGTGGAACCCAAAATGGAGAAAGAGAAAAGGCAAGGGGCACCCCCTCCTCCCCATCTGGATGGGGTGCACAGAGGCTGTTGGGGGCCCAGGCCAGGTGGTCCCAGAGTCTGCTCTCTTTTCAATCACAGCTCTCCATGCACCCACAGCTGTCCAGGCTGGCTTTGGCCAGGCTGGAGGGGAGGGGAGGGGAGGGGAGAGCTGGGCCCAGAGGTTCTGCAAGGAAAGGAGGCTATCAAGCTATTGAGATCTTGAAACAGAACCAAACTGAGCCATGAGGGTAGCAGACTTGGGGGACAGAGGCAGTGGGGACCTGGGTACAAGCCAGGGGGGAGTGCCCATGAGGAGGGACTCTGTGGGGGTGAGACTGGACTTTTCTCCCCTTCTCTGCCAGATTAAGCCACACACTCTCTCAACCCCAAGTTTTACACTGGAATACTTCTTTACACTTGGCTCCAAGGCCCTAGGATGGTGGTTCTCATTTGTATTCCTGTGTCTCCTCTCCCATGATGAATCTGATTTCCTGGGCTTCAAGCAGTGAACACTGGACGCCAACAAGTGTGCTCAGAGCCTCCAGATTGGTCCTTTGTGTTCATTTCAAGTGAATCTGGGCCTAAGGATGAAATTAAATATCTGGTTTCCATCTGCCCCAGTCCAGCCCTATGAGTGTGTGGGTCTGGGAGCGTGGGGGAGGAGGGGTATCTGGTGTGTGTGGGGGAATCCCCATTTGAAAACATTCCCGGAACTGCCCAAAGTATGCCATATCTCATCAGAGGCCCTGGAGCTAGGCACTAATACTTGGAAACTGTGATAACATGCTGTGATAACACCCTTGTCCGCCAGGACCTCCCAACCTCGGGCACAGCCAGTTTGCTGGGCACTGGGAGTCCCCGATTCCTGGGGAGACAGGAGGTGTGTCTAACTGAGACTTCCTTCTCATTGCTTTTGATTAGAGTTACCAGCCAAGAAGTGTGTGTGTTGGGGGAGTTTGCCACAGATGGGATTGGGATCGAGAAATCTTCCAGGGACTTCAAAAGGGCTAGAGCCACTGGAAGGGGACATTTATTTATATTTTGTTTTATTTTATTTTTGTCAGTCACAGGGCTTGAACTCTGGGCCTGGGCGCTGTCCCTCAGCTCTTCAGCTCAAGGCAAGCATGCTCTACCGCTTGAGCCACAGCGCCACTTCCAGTTTTCTGGTTAATTGGAGATAAGAGTCTCACGGACTTTCCTGCCTGGGCTGGCTTTGAACTGTGATCCTCAGATCTCAGCCTGCTGAGTAGCTAGGATGACAGGCATGAGCCCGGTGCCAGGCTTGGAAAGGGACATTTATAAAATCCCGCTGGGCTCCTGGGCCACAAGGTAGGCCAGGAGGCCAGGGAGCCAAACTAGGGGTTTTCAGCCCATCGTTTTTGACTGAACCCTGCTGGGCTCAGCCTCAGGCAACTACTGAGAGAATCCCCCTCCCCCCCCACCCCTGGAAACAAGCACTGCAGCCCAAGCAATGATCCACTCAGCCCTGGGAGACACCAGCTCTTTACCTCCTGTTTGTAAGGATACTGGAAATGACATTTAATTTCTCCACATACATGTAAAGCTGGATACAGTGGCTCACGCCTGTAATCCTAGCTACTCAGGAGGGTGAGATCTGAGGATCACGGTTCAAATCAGCTGAGACAGAAAATCCATGAGACTGTTTATCTCCAATTAACCGCTAGAAAACCGGAAGTGGTTGCTGTGGCTCAAAGTGGTAGAGCACTAGTCTTGAGCAAAAATATTCAGGGATAGCAACCAGGTCTGGAGTTCAAGCCCCGCAACCAACAAAAACAAACATATACAGGGCCAAATGTGTGTATACATACATAAATGTTGTAACTGAAGTGTGGTATATTCAGGGGAGGGTTCCAATGGTGGAACTCCTTTGAACCACTTACAGTTTAACAAAATGAACACCAGGAAGGTAGAACTTGAAGCGTTCTGGGGGTGAGGTCAATGGGAAGGGGTATCAAATGAGATCTGAAGAAGGGGAAATGCAGTCATTCTATTCGATTTGCATGTATGAAAATGGAACCATGTAGCCCGGTATGGTGGCTCACACCTGTAATCCTAGTTACTCAGGATGCTGAGATCTGAGGGTCATGGTTCAGAGCAGGCTTGGGCAGGAAAGTTCCTAAGACTCTTATCTCCAATTAATCACAGAAAAAGCCAGAAGTGGTGCTGTGGCTCAAGAGGTAGAGTGCTCACGTTGAGCAAAAGGAGCCCGAGGATAGCACCCAGGCCTACAGTTCAAGCCCCAGGACTGGCAAAAAGAAAGAACAAAGGAAGGAAGAAAGGAAATGGAAGGAGGTAACTTGAGGGGATGGATGAGCTGGGGGAGTTTAGGGAGTTGTGAGGAGTGACATTAATCACGATGCATTGCTCTGAAACCCTTTGTACAACTACTTAAGAATAATACAAATAAACAAGTGAAAAAGAAAAAGAACCCAAACCAAAGCAAGTGTGCTGTGCTCAGATGGGAATGCGTGTTTCCGGGCCCGACATTTCTTTTTCTCAGCCTGTAGAACATGACTTCATCAGTACTTGCATTTCTTCCTTGCTGTGGCCCGGACTCTCTTACAAGCCTGCTACAACCTAGGTGTGTACATTGCATGTGTAGAAATATACAAAGAGGGGTTGGGAGACAGGGGTTAATAATTCTGGCCCTGGAACCAGATTACCTTCAAGGCAGGACACTGAGCTCCCCAAGTCCTAGAACTCCTTTGTACCTCCCGGGGTTTCCCGCAGCGTAGACTGTGGCTGGCAACACTGGTTCCTAGCTCTGGGAACTCAAAGTGGGTGGGGAGACTTAGGCTATGTAAATCACTTAGCTAGGGGCAGCACTGATTAAAAGGCTCCATCCCGGTGAGCTTTGAGCTTTCCCTGTGATGCAGAGCTGAGAGAGAGGAGATGCAGAATGATACTTGCTGGTAAGAGAGCAAAGCTGTGGCAATACTTACCTTTTCCCTCTGCTTTTTTTTTCCTTTCTGGAAGGCGTGGCCCGGAATATGTCTGCCTCCTGCTGTGTTCCAAGCAGGGTCAGAAGTCCTCACTTCCAATTTGAAGGCTGCCCAGCAAGTAGGGTACTCATGCTGGCCCTGGCACTGCTCCAGTGCCTCTAACCCTGTCTCCCTGGAACCACGCTCAAACCCATCAGTCTCCTGATGTGAGAGATACCAGGGAGAAGTAGAATTGATTCTAACAGGGTCTCAGATGTTTCCTGCCTCCGTCCAGACTCTGGCCAGTGAGTCTCTGCTCTGAAAGACCCACCTGATTCGAAAAGCAATCCGCATTTGAGGATTCATCGGGGAGCAGGAGTTCCAGGCTTCTGGTGATTGCAAATATCCTTGCCTGGCCAGTTTCTTGGCAGCTACACTATGCACCTTTGCATATCTCCCAAGAAATCTGGCTTCCTCTCCATCCCCTTTGATTTGGGGGTCCAAAAAAAGTAGCCTGTGAATCAGGAGGCCAAAGTCAAAGAAACACTTCCCCTAAGCTAGTTTATGCACACCAACCTCCCCTATTCCCATTGAGTCTAACAGTGAAGCATGCACTTTTGGGCGTGCACACACACAAATCAAGCCATCTCAGCCAGTCAACCTGGTCATCCTTGACCTTGGCAGGCTTGCAGAGTTAACTACCCAGAAGTCTGTCTTAGGAGCTTCGTAGCTGTCCAGTATGGAGAGGTGTTTTGAGAAGCAATTCACTCTCCGTGGGCCAGTAGAGACTTCTTGATCATAATGATTCTGGAAAAATCTACCAGGCATCCTTGGTGGGTGATGACCCTAGGTGGAGGCTCCTGCAATTCTACCGAGGAGGGCTTATTCCCTGGTGTTGGTGGGGGGATAGTTTTTGTGTCTTTGTTCTTGCCAGTGCTGCAGCTTGAACTTTTTTGCCTGTTTTTTTTTTTTTTTTTTTTGCTGGAGGCTAATGCTCTTCCACTTGAACCACAATTTTATCTCCAGTTTTTGTTAGTTAATACGAGATAAGAATCTGATGGACTTTTCTATTTGGGCTGGCTTCAAACCATTATGCTCAGATCTCTGCCTCCTGAGTAGTGCGGATCACTGGTGTAAGCCACCAACACTGGGCTTCCGTGTCTGTTTCAATGTTGATAATGAAATCCAACCTGTGGCAGAAAAGAAATCATGATTACACCAACACTCTAACATCTAAACTTGGCGGCCTTTAGCTGTTGGTGCTTGTGGGGCACCTGATTTTAGTAATGGGCGCCCCTCTTCTCCCATTCTGCTTGCCATCAGAACCAGGGTAGCAACTGCGAAGAACCCTGAGAGGTTGCAATGGAGCTTCTTCCTCTTTACTCAATAGACACTTTAGATCATTTGTCTTTCATTTTAAAAATAAAGGGAAGGGCTGGGAAGGTGGCTCAGTGGTAGAGCGCTTGCCTTGCATGCTCAAGGCCCTGGGTTCGATTCCTCAGCACCACATAAGCAAAAAGAAAAAAAATAAAAATAAAAATAAAGGGAACTTTAACACCTGCAAAATGAATAGGAAGGAGAAATGGAGTCATAGTTAGGAGGCCAACCTGGAAGAGATGGGGGCCTAGAGAGGAGATGGGAAGAATTAGCTGAGTAGGACTTGTCTGGGCTCCTGGGTTTGATGCTATGGGGCCCAGCCCGGAGCTCCAGGGAGGAAGGGACTGTGTATGATTGGAAACAAAAGCCTCACGACTCAAAAGCCTCACGACTCCCGACTCACCTCCCCACCCCCCGTTCCAGGGGAGCCGCTGACTCCCCAAGGTGAGTTGAATGCTTGAGGTGAGTAGGCAGCTTGCTCCTCGTTTTTCCTTTTCTGACTGGGCCCCAGACCTTGATCATAAAGCTGGGCTTAGGGGTCAAGCGATGCGTCAGGCCTTTGGCAGATTCCGGCAGACTTTGGGGCACATGAATGAGAAAGGCCGCGCAGTTTCTACACACATCTCTGTGCTCTGCGAGGTTGTTTACCCAAGCCCTATCGGTTCTCACGTTTGATTCTAGAAAGGTGCTGTGGATGGGTAAGGAATGGGGTACCTGGGGTTGTTTACACACCGGGCTGCCTGCCAGCCAGCCAGCCAGACACATGACACAATCACGGCTCTTCCTTGTGCATAGGCGCTTACAGTTGGGAGTGCACATACTTATTTGGGGGTACACATACTTATTTGGGGGTACACAGCGTGGGCTAGCTCTCCGAGGCGTTTTTGAGAGTGGATTACCGTTATCCATCAAAGCCGGACAAGATGGAAAAAGGTTGGGGGCCTGCCGCGGTGGGTGGGGGTGGGGGGTTCCCGGGAACCTCTTGGTCTCTCCTCCCCAGCCGGCGGGTCCTCGGCACCTCGGCACCCCAGTACCCAGGACCGGGTCCCTCCAGAGCTCAGCCGAGGCTGGAAATTTCGCTTGGTGCGAAGCTGGCCGAGCTAGGCTGGGCGCGCTCCGGGGCGTGCAGGGAAAAGGGGAGCCGGGCCCGCGGGGAACAGGATTTCCGCGCCCCTCTGGGCGCGGCCACGCGGGGCCAGGCCACACAAGGCCCCCTTTGTAGACGGACCCTGCTCCCGCGCAGAGCGGAGCTGGCGAACAATAGCGCAATGTTGCCACCGGCCCGGCTTCCCCCGGCCACGGCCACACTGGCTGCGGGCGAGGAAACCGGGTGGCGCGTTTTTATAGTCTCCAATATAAAACCGGGGCTCCCTCCCTCCCCTTCTCGTTCGCCTCTTGCCCCAACGCCCCGATAGAAAGCAGATAAATTTATGAAGGGCGAGCTAAGAGAATAATTACAGGGTGAAGGCCGTTAAATTTTATTTCTAGTCCCAAAGGCAAAACCTGCGATTTTATTGCAAACATCTGGATGGATGGAGAGGTGGGCGCGCTGCTGGGTTAACAAGAACAAGAGGAGAGTTTTCTTTCGCGAAAACGCAACCAAACAAAAACACAAACCCAGCATTAAAGGCCTTTTGCCCTCTTGGACTTCGGTTTGTCAAGAGTGATTGAATCAAAATGAAGATGCAGGATGCAGGAGATGGACCCTCAGCTTTTTTGTGGGGCTCGGGCAGAAGCGAAGATGAGGCCTACAGGACTGAATCCACAATGGACCAGCTTCTTCCAAAATCTGCTTCTTCTCCTGCACCCTGGGGTAGCGGCCACTTACCCCCCAGGCTTGTGTTGTGGCTTGGAGAGAGTCAACTTCGGAGTGAAGCAAAAAAAGTCAAGTCGGTCTCCTCGTTCCTGGACAATTCCAAACCAGGCAGAATAAAACGCTTCTGTCCTGCTCAGTCGAGAATTCGGGAAGGATGCGTCTCCACTGTTTTGTTGAGTTGTAAATCATTTGGATCCATCCAGGCTGAAGACTGGGAAAACTGAGGACCCCCACCCCCCAGCCCATTAATGGATTTGCCTAAATTCCCACAATTTGGGACTGAACTAGGCTGAGCTGCTAGGCTCCACCTGGTCTTAAAGTCCTTCTGGCTTCTTCCCACCCCATCTTCGGCTCATAACATTTTACACATACCTTGATGGTGGAATTCATTACAATCCTCTGGCCCCCACTGAGTGTCCTGCCCAGTGTTTTCGGGGTGGGGAGGCCGTCTACCGTGTCCTGCTGGCCTGTTATTTTTAACTTTGTTTTCAATTACTCACTCACAACTCTAAAATCAAAGCTGGCTGGCTGTTCACCTTCGTCTGGATGCGAGTAGTCGGGGGGAATTGAAAGTGGTGCTTGGTGTAGGGTGGTGGGAGGTAAAAGACAGGTATGAGGAGGAGGTGGGGGTTCTATTCTCTGGAGATTCCTGTTTGTCTGTCTTTATGACTCTTTTTCTGGTGTTGTGGGGTGAACTCTTGTTTTGTTTCAGTTGGTGTGTGTGTGTGTGTCTGAAAGATCAGAATATTTGCCCATGACTATGTTGGACAAGCAGTTTCTATGTGGCCTTCTCTTTCTCCAGCCAAGGGAGGCTAGGTCTGCCCTCCCCTCCCTACAGGCTGCCAGTGACACCTGGGGAATCTCCTGTGACTTTCCACGGCTCAACACCTCCTGGTAACTCTTTGGAGTCTGTCAGGGGCTGGACTGGGGGTATGTGTGTGTTTGGCTTATTACTTTTCAGTTAGCTTTGGGCCCAGAAAACAAAAAAATGTGAAAGGGACCTGGCCAATTGTAAGGTTTGAGGGCTGAGGGCCTGAGGAGTGCTGGGGTGTGAAATTTACACTACAGATGCCATTCTCTTTCCTAAAGGTTAAAAGAGAAAGGCTATATCTTCCTTTCTTCCATCTTTCCTCCCTCTTCTTTCTCTTTCTTTCCTCCTTCTCTTTCTCTCTCTTACTCTTTCTTGCTTGCTTGCTTTTGTGCCCTTACTGGGGCTTGAACTCATTTCTTGAATGCTGTCCCTTAGCTTTTTTTCTTCTTCTCTCTCTCTCACTCTCTCTCTCAAGGTGCTTACAGCTTTACTTCTGGCTTCTTTTTTTTTAATGAAGAAAGAGGTTTATTTGGCTCATAATTTCTTTAAATTTTTTATTTTGTTTTCCTTTTAAAAATTGTTATTGCAAAGGTGATGCACAGAGGAGTTAGAGTTGCATTAGTCAGGTAATAAGGACATTTCTTTTTGAAAGGTGTCACCTTTCATTTTCTCACAGTTCTCTCCCCCCTGCCTCCCTCCACTTCTGGCTTTTTGCTGCCTAATTGGAGATAAGAGTCTCATGAATTCTTCCTGCATGAGCTGGCTTTAAACTGGGATCTTCAGATCTCCACCTTCTGAGTAGGTAGGATTGCAGGCCTGAGCCATCAGCTCCCAAGCTATGAGAGGATATTTCTAAAGGTCTTTGACTTATCAATAGAAAATGAATCCCATGTTTCTATCACACCAAATCCTATAGCCCTCCCTTTCTTATCGGGGCAGCTGCACAGTAGATTATATACCTAAATTAAACAGATTGAAACATTGTGCTTAATTTTTCTCCAGGGGGTTCTCTCCACAGAGTGAGTGGGCACACACACACTTAGATTAACCTCTGTAGCATCAGGAAATTTCACTGGCCTTCCCACTTATGAGCGGAAACCTTCATTTTCATGACTTTCCAAACCACTCTGTCTCCACTTGGGTCTAGTTGGCTTCAGTGGGCTAACCTAGGTTGGTGTGTATTATGGGATGGGCTAGGACCCCCTTTGTGCCCCTTTGTGTGTTGGGGGGGATGTAGAAAATCATTGAGAACTCTGCTGAACAGAGCTTTGGGACAGGGTGCAGATGCATAACCTTGAAGACTAGGCCCGGTCCTCTTTGTCTCTAGCATGTTCTGTTCTGTTCAAGGGCATCCATGTGTAGTTCAGGCCCCTGGACTTGCATTTTGGTTAGTGGTTTGTAGAAATGGATGTGGGTTTGGGAAGGGTGTGTGGCCTGTTGAGTCTCCACTTCTCAGTTCAGAGGCAGATCAGCCGAGAAGAGAAGAGATGTGGAGACACAGATCACAAGGGTGGAAGAAAGATCTAGGAAAGTCTGGAGGCTGATCAGACGGCTTCCTCACCTCCTCAGGCAGCCTCTGATATCCTCACTTCCACCCCTCCTCTGACCTCTCTCTTCTCTGGGTTTTGGAGACACCAGATCAAGAGCCTAGATGGAGGCCTGAGCCACAGAGAAGAGGAAGGACGTGCATGTGGCTGGCCTTTTCTCTAATATATATAGCCAAAAGTAGCCCACTAGCTGCCACTTCTCATCTGCTGCTCCTACAAAACCAAGGCTAAAGTCACCGAGGCAGGAGGCTCTGCACCTGGCCCTCGGGGTTCCCCCCATCAGCAAGGGGTGCGGCCCAGTACCAGGAGTCTCCAGGCAGGAGTCTCACAGATTCTTGTGTGCCCACAGGGAGGCCGGGGCTGGCACATTCACTCATCCAGAGTTTTCCCAGGATTCCTTTTGTATTTGTGGGGTAATATCAGCTTCCTCTTGTCTGGGTTTGGGGTGATTTAAGAGAAATCCGCAAATCCTGCTTTCCCCCTCCCCCAGAGGGGCTTCAAGGTGCCCCCAGGGCTCTCGATACTGGATGTTCCCTCTGGCAGCAGCGCGGTTGCATGACATATCCGAGGCTGGATTTCCACGGTTCCCAGACCAGTCAGGCTTGGAACACTGGGTTTTCCTTTCTAGTTTCAAGTTTGGAGGACAGTGGGGAGCTGGTGCTCCGGGAATTCCAGCACTCTAAGGAAACTCCTGACTTCAGCTTCTGGGTTCAGAGCAGGGCCTGTCCAGGAGAGTTAGCTCAATAGGATGGTTGTGTACCAGTGGGTTTTCCCCCATCTTTTTAGTTGGGGATGGAACCGTTTCAGCACTGCGATGGGGCTGCTGGGGAACCAGGGCTGTGTAGGCCACTGCCCTGCGGAAACCTGAGATGCTTTTCCAGGCTGGGAGGCCTGGCCTGCGCTTGGAATATTCTACCACTCTAAATCAGAGCATAATTTAGGTGGGCATGTAGGAACGAAATCTCCAGGATGGTTGAGATGTTCAATTCTAAAGATTAAAAAGAAAAGGGGTGGGGTGGGGGAAGGGGAAGAGACAGGGAGAGAAGAAAGCCAGGCCCAAGAGGTGGCCGCCTGGGAGGGTATTTTGAGAAAGTTCCTTAGTTAAAATCCAGAGTTCCTAGCTGCCCTGCTCCCCGCATTGCTCCATGGGGGTTTTCTCTCCCCCCCCCAACTTAGTAAGAGCCTGGAATAGGCGAAGGCCAGGCCCGAGTGTGCACCGCACACCGGGGTTGGCCAGGCCAGTTTGACCTGCACCGCGCAAGGAAGGCCTGGGTTGGCCAGGCCAGCTTGATCTGCGGTGCACGCGGTCCAGCGAGAAGTCCATCAACCTAGCGCCCGGCCTCCCCCAGCAGCTGCTGGCTCTCAAGGAACCCGGTGCGCCCTCCTCCAGCAGGTAGGCCTGGAGGAAGGAAGCCACCCGCTGTGGGTTTTTAGTTCGGGGACCCGAGACAGTCCACGGGGCCTGGTGGTTTGTTTCGTTTTGCTGGATACCCACAGTGGGTTAGAAAACGCAGGGAACTGGGGAGCCAAGCCGGGGGCTGCACGGGCGATCTGGGGAGCTGGCGGGGGAGGCGGAAGGGGGGACCCCCGGACCACCTTTCCCTTTCCTTTCCCCTCCTCAGGGGTGGCAAGTTAAGGTTTTCTCCGCGCAGATATGAAATGACTTCCACGCCCAGTGTCCGGGAGACCCGAGCGACCTGGGAGGAAAACGAGCGGACAAGGGGTTGTCAGGAGCCTTAAAGAACCCCGACTTCATCTCCCCCAACAGGGGGTCCCGGGGCACCGGGGAGCCAGGGGTTAAAGTGGTCCCAGGAGTGTCCAGGGCACGTCCGGGCGCCTCGCCTTGGCCTGAGCCTCAGTCTCTCCTTTTCTCCCATTGGCCAAGGCTCTCCGGCTTTCTCCAGTTCCCTTCCTGCCATTGGTTGGGGGCTGGCTTTCCCCCCCCCCTCGGTCGTCTTCTTCTTCCTCCCCCTCCCTCTCCCGCACCCCTCGGACAGGAGAGTGCTCGGCCTGCCCCCCAGTTCTCCAGAAGGAGAGGAATTTGGGGGGGAGGGGGGCAGCTTCCCAGA
Source organism: Dipodomys ordii (assembly GCF_000151885.1). Taxonomy (NCBI): domain Eukaryota; kingdom Metazoa; phylum Chordata; class Mammalia; order Rodentia; family Heteromyidae; genus Dipodomys; species Dipodomys ordii. Next base: position 7,584,391 of record NW_012267294.1, on the reverse strand, counting down.
AGTCTGGATCAGAGGGAGGACGGAGAGATCGGAAAAAGAGAGAGAGGGAGGGAGAGAGGGAGAGAGAGAGAGGGAGAGAGAGAGAGAGAGAAAGAGAGAGGATGAATTAAATAAAAAAAGATGAGCGGGAGCGGGCGCAGCCTATGAGCGCGGCCGGCGCGGGTGGGTAGGGCGGAGAGGCCGGGCCGGGAGCCGGCAGCTAGCGGGTGTCGTTCCCGGGCGCTCGCTGCTGGAGGCCGGGGCAG
>NW_012267294.1:7575909-7583681 GCF_000151885.1 Dipodomys ordii | reverse complement strand
CTCCCGGGCCAATCGCCAGACTCTAAGCCCAGAGGCCTGCGCGCTCGCCTTCCCTTCTCTTCGGGGCGCCTGGGAGGGGGGGCAGAGCGGAGTTTGGGGACCCCTCCGTGCGGAAGGGGCGCAGCAGCTGGGTTGGGGCGGTCGCGGGCGACTGGACCTCGGGGCGCCTCCCTCCCCGTGCCTCGGCCTTCACCCCGATTCCTCCCGGCTGGCTTCTTTTCGAAGGCGGGGCGCGGTCGTCTTTCTGCCCGGTGGGGTGCAGGACCGAGCGCCTCCGTCTCCGGGTCAGCTTCGGGGGACCCCGAGGGAGAGGTTTCCGTGCGTGACTACCCCGCGTCAGCGCATCTCGGGAGCAAAACCACCCTCCCCGAACGCGGTCCCGCGCGGGGCGGTCATGGGGCGGGATTTTTGTGTTAATAGTAAAGCCGACGGGGGCAGCGACCCCCGTGAGTCATGGCTCCGAGTCCAGTGCTCCGCGACCCACGTTCGGGCCCCACTCTCCACCGCCAGGTCCGTATGTCAAGCAGGAGCCCTAGGATGGAGGGAGGGAGGAGAGGGAAACAATGGAAAGTTCTGGGTGCAGTGTCACGAATTCCACGGCTCGGCAGGAAACTTGTTGTCTGGAGTACCCTGGTGCGCACGCACACACACGCGCGCGCACACGCACAACACTGCGTTTCCGAATATCCAGAAGTTTTCCAGCCTTAACTTCCCAAACCAAGCCGGAGTTCAGGAGTCCCAAGTGTTGGCTGAGACCCAGTGGGGGGCAGTGTGTGTGGGGGAGGGACGCACAGGGGCGGGGGGGGGGCGGCCTGGAGCCCGGGGATTCCGGGCCCCAAAGCCAGCCAGATCCCAGCAGAGACAGCTGTCGCTTACATTTTCTCCTTAGACAGTGACAGTTCAATTTCCATGCTCCCGAGGCTAATAATAACCCGATTAGTGGGTGACCTGCAGAGCGGGGTGGGGAAGGGAGCTTCGTGAATTCTCCGTGTTCTTGAGGCCTGTGGCGGAATTTGGGTTTAGTGCTGGGGAATTATGTTTATGGGTCGATGAAAACGAAATTAAAAGGAGATTTATTTCATCCGTCCCGGAGTGCGAGGCTGTGTCCACACCGAAGGTTCTCCGTGGTCGAGAATCTTTTTAGGGCCTTCTCAAAGCTCCCAGACGGGCCTTTTGCAGTCTGGAAGGGGGAAAGGGGCGGGAGCCGTTTCACTTGGCATAAGTAGTTTAACTTTGCAGGCTGCAGGCCTGGCCAGGCCTGGGGAGCCGTTCGTTTGGGACTGGGGTTCTGTCCGGGTTCTTGGGCTCCAAAGGGCCGACCGTATGCTCGAAATCACGCTTAGTTCGTAGTTTTCTTTTGCGGGAAGCGAGGAGACGAAGGGGTACCCCCAAATTCTGCTCCCTAGCTCCTTCGGGATGGGGCTGAGTAAGGTGGGAAGTTCGGACGCAGCTGAGGAGTTGGGCCGCGCCCTTATTCTGTCCCTCGTTTTAGTAACAAAAGGCGGCTGCGGAAGCTAGAAAACAAATTGTGTTTATGGGCAGGGATTCAGGGGCAGGGGGAAGCCACAACGAGAGCACTCCTGGCTTTGGGGCACAGGCCGCAGGCCCCGGCCAGGTGCGCGGGAGTCCCCAAGTTGGAGCTCTGGCCAGGACCAGGACTTTCTTATAATCTGGGATGTGGACGTTGTATGGGAAAACAGCTGTCCGAAAACAAGCATCGTGGCGTGGATCTGCAGCTCTCAGGGGGGCCGGGCCAGGGGCCAGGGCCGGGCCTTTTGAGGACTGGATTGTTGTTGTTGTTGTTGTTGTCGTTTTATGTAGCCCGCAGACGGGATTTCAGGCCCAGGCCGAGGATGGAGAAATGCCTGCCACCCACCGGGCCCAGAGCAGCGTTTTCTTCAGGGCTGAGGCCTCTCAAACCTGCTCCATCTGTATTTTCTCCCCCGGTGTGGGGTGGAGACGGGGTGGTGGGGGGAAAGGGGTCCTGGCTCCCCAGCTTTGGGCCTACACGAGAGTGCAACGCCGCCGGGGTAAACATTCAAAACTCGAAACGAAACTGCCATCCGGCCAGAGGAGGGAAACACGCGCACACGCATGCACAGGCTCCGTGCCTCAGGGCTACCCCCCCCCCATGAACGCGGGCCTTGAGGACAACTTAATAATCCCTTTTTCTCCCACGGGGGCAGCTCATCCTCTCTTACTCTCTTCCAGCCCCCCCCCTCTCCAAACGCCAGGACCCTCATACAACTCAAAACTCCAATGACAGAACGCTGACCGTGTTGATCGAACTTGAATCCAAAAGGCCGCTCGGCCTTTTGCGCCAGCACACCCCATCGGTGTCTCCCGCATTTGGACAGACTAGCTTTAAGTTGGTGCCAGTCTGGCCTGGGAGCTGCGGGACCGCCCCCAACCCCATAGAGCCGATTAGCCCCGATCACTCGGGGCCCGTTGGTTTTCCACCACCACCCTAGTCGCGCACCCCGCACGCGTTTGGAGAAGCACCCGCAGCCCCTGCGGTCTGGATGGGCCGGAGCAGCTGCTGAGGCCTTGGAGATACCTTTCGGGCCGCTAAGTCCCGACCGCGTCGGTCCGGGGCTGGACACCATCCGACGTCTCCAGGCCGGGACTCGGGGCCCAGGGCTCGCCTGGTCCCCTGCGGAGCGAAATAATTCAAACCCGGTGCGCAGGGATTTCCCGCCTCAGAACCCGCAAGGGGGGGGGCCGCGGGGAGGCGGCCGCGGGCGCGGGCTCACTCAGGGTGGGCGCACAAAAGGCTGGGGCACGCGGGCACACTTGTGCTCACGCAGAGCTAGAACTTGAGATAACCAGGTCCACGGGGATGGTTGGGGCCGGGTAATTATTTTGTTTGCTCCGAGGAGGGGGATTAAAAAACAAAATACTCTCCATTCCCCTCTCCTCCTCCACAAGCAACAGGGACCTGAGCACGGTGACTCAAGAGTGTCCATGCACGCACGTGGAGGGCGATGGGTTGGAAGCAAGAGGAGCGAACGTGGTTGGGCGGTGCTCGCCGTGGGGCTGGAACGGGGCTCGGGCGCCAAGCGTGCACGCGGCTAGGACGCGGGGGTCTCCCGGGGTCGAGTCCGTGGAAGGCATTGGGGGTGGCTTGGGCTGTGCCCGGCACTTGCCGCCACCCTGCGCCTCAGAGGCAGCGATCCGAGGCCCCCGGGTCTCTCCGGTTGTGTTCAGGAGAAGCGAGGGGAGAAGGGACGCGCGTCGTCTCACCTCGCCTTTGGAGTGCGGGTAGGACGCGCTCCGTGCCGCGATCCGGGGCTCCGGGCAGGGCAGCGGGAACGGAACCCTTGGCCCTGGAAGCAGAGGCCGCCCCGGGGGAAGCAAGGGAGGAAAGGGAAGAACTTCTAACCCGCGGCGATCCGGGACCCGTGGGGCGGCTTGAACTAGAGCTGTGATGGAGGAAGCTGGACTTGGCCTGGGTTTGCGCCATCCCGGGCCGCCCCTATTCCCAATCTTTAGAAGCCAGCCCGGTGGGACTCACGGAGAGAGAACAGACGAGTTCGGGGACCGCCTCCCCTCCTCCGGGGTGCACAAAGGCGAGGATCCTCGGTAGACTAGCGCTCAACTTCTAGCCTCCACTCAACCCACCCAACACTGTTTCTTAGTGAACTACCTGTAGGCACCCACTGCTTTTGTTGAGTTTCTTGATTTTTTTAAAAAATAAATGAACTTACCAGAAAGAAAAACTCAGGGGGTTAAGTTTACGTAGAGAGAAAGAATTGGACTCCGTGTGTTCGAACTCAGAGATGGGTCTCTGTCCCTTACAGCTTTTTCACTCAAGGCTGGAACTCTCCACTTAAGCCACACCTTCACTTCCAGCTTTTAGTAGTTCATTGTAGATAAGAGTCTCAGGTACATTCTTGCTTGGCCTAGGCTTCAAAGTGTGGTCCTCAGATCTTAACCTCAGAGCTGAATTTCTTAAAGTGGAGGAGGACTGGATTGTATTGATACGTTCTACCCATTTTCCCCAGCACTTGGAATCCTCATATTAATTAAGCTCAGACGCTCCAACAATTTAAATCCTGAAACTGAGTTGGAAGTATCTTAAATGCATGCCACATTCGGAGAGCCAGTGAGAAATGCCAGGAGGGGTAGAATCTGAGAGTCAAAACAGAAGAATTGGGCATTGGTGATTTGAGTCCTCTCTATCCTTTGTCTGGGTGGAAGTGAGCCCAGTGGAAACAAGCCATTGATCATGGGATCACTGATCCCACCACAGGGAAAAGACTCAGAAGGCGGAAGGATGGGGTTCACACAGCATCCCCGAGAGCTGCCAATGTTAGTATGAAAGAGTGGAACATTCCAGGCCCATCACCCCGAAGGAACAAAACTTATAGTATTAGTGAAATGAGAGAGCTCTTCCTCAAGAGCCCGGTTGTGAGCTCGGGTTGAACTTGGTTAGACTTCAGAGGAAATCGTTATTTGGCCGATCTGGGGGAGAGTTCCTTCTCAGAGAAGTTTCACATTCAGAACAAAGCACATCGGCCACTGATGGTGGCCAGTGGCAGAGCGCTTTCATTCCTCTTTTTCAAAATGCACAAATCCAGGGGACCGTTATTCTCCATGTATAGTTGCTCATTTCTCTAGAAACACTAAGAGTTCCATAGAGACTAGAGGAGTGAACTATCCCACCTGAGGTTTGGCTTTTGACTTTTTTTTTTCAAAAGAAGGGGAAAAAAGAGCTTTCTCACCCTTTCTCAGTTGTATCCACATGGTTTATTTTTGCTTTCTTGTGTTCTGGGTTCTGGCAAGCCTGCGATTTTATGGGTGTATGATTGAGATACTCGGAGGTATGCTCTGGGAACAGCAATTAGCAAATTTATTTATTAGGGTCTGTTTACACTTCTTTGAAGAAGGATAATCATTAGTTAATTTAGATGAGGCCCTTGTGCACTAAGTGTTGGGTAGAAAATGAGACTTGGTAAGGAGGACATGCTGTGATCAGGAAGGGGGGGCGGGGAGGGGGGAGATTTAAGCAACTGGCCCAGACTAATCAGCAATTCACCAGAGCCTGTGATGACTTTACTTGGAAGCACGGTGCTTTGCTCAGGAGAGAAGTGAAAACACTATATTATATTGCATGATATTGCAAACACTATATTTTATTCTGCATTAAAAACATGCTTTCCTATTACTTAACTTTGCTCTATAAATAAGCATTTGAAAATACATGTACACACAAATGTATGTGAACACCATGATGTTATAGCCACGAGTTCTTAATGACGTATAGATGATACATTAGTGACAAGAAACTGCTCTCTCTCTGTGTGTGTGTGTGTGTGTGTGTGTGTGTGTGTGTGTAACAAACTGGGAACATAAAATTTGGAAAGCCAAAATTTTGTTATTTTGGGGTATCATTGGAAAATTCTAGAGAATCTCAGATTTGAAATTTGTAGCTACTGATGTGCTTTCGTTGAACTCTTTGAGTTCAATGAAAGAGTGAGACTGTACAGATACAACGAAAAAATGCACTGTGAGAGAGAAATTTTTCTTTAACATCGGCATTTGATCCTGTGAGTAATTTTTGCTAGCTTTAGTAAATGACCACAACATGGCTTCTTGTTGTAAAGAGTAGTTTTGTGTTTTCCACATCGAAAATGAATAAAGTAGTGGAGAGAGATCTGGACAATAATTAGGGCTTCAAGTTAATTTAGGAATGTATGAAAAACATGTTGCGAGTTTCTCATGGATCTTACATTTTCTACAATATTTTTGCAGAGGATTCAATGAGCCATTCCCAAAAACCCACAACACACTTTGTAGGATTTTTTTTTTTTTTAAGAACAAAAGGAAAAAGCAACTTGGGACTAATGGCAGTTGAGTTCCCCTTGGGAAGCGCTGGTTTAGCCGTGCCTGCCCCTGCGCTCTACTCTCTCCCATTCAGGAACAAAGCCCCAGGTAATAAATGGGCTCAGAGAGAATTGATTTTCTTCCTCCTTCACATGGAAAATGTCCCCTTTTCCTCCCTTGAAAACAATCAGGCGACATTTCACTTCGGACAAAATCGCGGTCATATTCCTTCATTTCCTTCCTGCGTATGAACCCCACGCTGGGAACACTGAGCAACCAGGTGACCTCTACAAGGCAGAGAAGTGACCACCACGAGTCCCCAAGTCCCCCTGGCGGCCGCGGGGTCTCCACTCCCCCCCCCTCCCTGCCCTCACTGCGCCCGCCCTGAGAGCGCAGAGCTCAGGTCCAGCTTTCGCCCTGAGGTTCAGCCCGGCAGGCAGGCAGGCGGGATTCGTCCCACTGGGGCCACGCTGTGTGTCCCTTAGCTCTAATTGCACCGGGGAGAAATATGTCAGGGTCCTGGGGGAGCCGGGAGGGCCTTGGTAAAAGACACCCCCCCAAAAAAACCCAATCAGACCCCTGAAAACACAGCAAATGAAAAAGGATCTTGCACCTCGCGCCCTGAGGGGAGTTTTGAGTTTTGCTTTCATCAGACTGAGCAAATTTCCAAGGACTCAAACCGACTTCAAACATTAGCAATTAGAAACCAAGAATCCCTCGGCCTGCAGAACTTTTAATCCTTAACCATTTCCAAATGGGTAATTCTAGGGTCCGTAAATATTGTAGTCAGTCTGGTTCAAAAAAGAAAAAAGAAAAGAAAAAGAAAGTTGTCCTGTTGGTTCTCCGTGTGAGGGGTTCCAGAAAGGAACCCAGTGCCGGCATGCCCATTTAAACAAAGAAACGCTCTCCAGTGCTCCTTTGCTTCTTTATATATGTGCCTGAACTGGGACTTGAACTCAGGGCCTGGGTGCTGTTCCTTAGTATTTTTTTTCCCACTCAAGGCTGGTGCTCTACTACTTGAGCCACAGTTCTGTTACCAGCTCTTTTCTGGTTAATTAGAAACAAGAATATCAAGGACTTTCCTGCTCGAACCCCGACTGGCTTTGAACCTCTATCCTGAGATCTCAACCCCATCCTGAGTCGCTAGGATTGCAGGCTTGAGCCACCCTGCCTGGTTAATAACTAATTGTTTAAAAAAGAGAAACCACTCAGTTTTACACATAGACTGAGAAGTGATCAGCAGTGGGAGTGGATTTGCCTCAGAGCTCAGCCTTAGGGAAAACCAAGTCCTGCTCCCAGGAGTCTCCTGGCTCGGAGGGGAAGGCCCAGATCTCTCCTGCTGTTAGATGAGCTGTGTGCTGCAGAACTTCCATTCTTGCTCTAGAAAAATAATCTAGCTTCCTGGTGGGGCGGGTGAACGCTATCATCACGTTCAGTGTGAAAATGTGAAAAGGGAGCCAGGTAAATTAATGGCAATGAGGGTAAGCTAGGAATGACGGGGAGAATAATGGAAGGAGTAAGGTTGATCAGGATGCATTGCATTCATACGCTGACACATTGAATTGAAATCTGTTTGCACACTGCTTAAAGATAATACAAAAAAGAAGTATATACAAAAGAAATCAGGAAAAGAAAAAGAAAAAAAATGACTGATTTCACAGAGGGAAGGACCGAGAAGCTTTGTGCCAGCACTGAATGCAACCAGGTTTTTGCTGGGCTCAGGTTTTTCAATACAGGAGCTTAATTAATAATTTGCTTTTTTTTTTGGCAGTGAAGACCAAGAAAAGCTGTAATTATGCACTTTTTCCCCTGAAGCATTACTTTAAAAAATGAAAGGCATAAAGAAGCTTGCAGAGGAGAACTGAATAATCGATCCTTTCAGAAATCTTAGCTGTTTATTTTGTCTTTGCTATACTGCAAAGCTTTCTTCTTCTCCTTCTCCTTCT
>NW_012267294.1:7568239-7574259 GCF_000151885.1 Dipodomys ordii | reverse complement strand
CATGCAAGGCAAGCACTCTACCACTGAGCCACCTTCCCAGCCTGGGCTGGGATTTTTGTCTTCATTGCTTTGTCTAGCCCTTAGTACAAGTGGCTGGTCTGTAAAAGCCATTTAATAAATAAGAAGATTATCATAAATGATAGCACAATATGTATAGTTGTAACATGTCAAAACACTCACTGATCATGGATTATGTGCCAGCTGTTGTGCTAATATATATGCATAGGATACACACATAGACACATTCAAACTAATAATATGTGGTTGTAGATACATACATCAAAAACTGTTATGAGGTAGCTACTTTTTTCTGTTGTTCTTGTTTGGGTTCTGAGACTTGAACTCAGGGCCTGGGTGCTGTCCCTGAGCTTTTATGCTCAAGGCTAGTGTTCTTCTGGTTTGAGCCATAGTTCCACTTCTGGCTCTTTTGCTTTGTTTGTTGGGGTTTCAGGGACTTTTCTGCCTGTACTGGCTTTGAGCCTCAGATTTCAGAAATGAGCCACTGGTGCCTAGCCCAGACAGCTACTCATTATTATTGTTATTGTTATTATTATTATTGCCAGTTCCAGGGCTTGAACTCAGGGCCTAGGCACTGTCTCTGAGCTTTTTTTTTTTTTGCTTAAGGCTAGAGCTGTTCCACTTGAGCCACAGCTTCACTTCTGGTTTTCTCCTGGTTAATTATAGAGACAAATCTCAGGACTTTTCTGCCACAGCTGGCTTTGACCTGAGCTCCTCAGATCTCAGCCTATTGAGTAGCTAGAATGACAGGAGTGAACCACTAGTCCCTGCCTTGTTATTCTTATTTCTGTTTAAGGAAATAAGCACATTCACTCCACAGCACAGTGATTAAAAGCCTGCTCTCTGCTCATGTCCAAGCCCTGGTTCTGTTACTTCCTAATTGTGTGACTGTGGGAAAGTTAACTTCCTCGAATCCCAGTACTTTCAGCCGTGACACTGGAATTTTGAATATATTCCTTCAATGGGTGTGAGGGTCAGAAGGTATAGCATACACACAGAAAAATGGATTTAGCACAGTTGGGTTGATGATGAGCAGCTTGAATAAGCGATTGGTACGGACTGTGATCTATAGGCATCCACTGCCGTCTCCCCTGTTCTTTTGCTGTGAGGGGGTGCTTGGGACATGAGGACCCTCACTGTTTATCTCCCAGGGCTGGAAACAGTACGGGATCAGAGCACACGCAGCTGACAAAGTCAAATAGAACTAAGTTGGCATAGCTGCTGCTGTTCAGGCTGCTGAGGCCAAAAGCCAGGACGAGAAGGAATATTCAGGGTGGAAGGGGGTGGGCAGGGCAGGGAGTCAGAAGTGAGGACTGGGAGATGGAGCTCCAAGAGGGCTGGAGAGCCAGCCTGGGTTCAGGGAAAGGGAGCAACATGGCATGCGGACCTGCTTCTGCTTATCTTTGGTTAGCTGCTGACATTTCAACCCATATCCCAGAAATGTTCTAAAGGGCATCTTTGTCTGGCAGGAAATAACAAGATTGATTCTTTTGTTGCAGAGATGGCACCCCTGCATTCTGGGCAAAAAGAGACACTTGCACCAATTGGTTGAGACTGTAGTAAAGGATGAGGGTGAAAGATGGGAGTGTTGATATGGGAGAGAGACAGACAGACGAGATAGAGAGACACAGAGAGAGGCTATAAACATAGCAAACTAAAGAAAAAGCTATAATTAAGCTGCATGTGAGAGAAGCAGCGCCTGGGTTAATCTTTTTTTTTTCCTTTCTGTGACAGTGCTGAGGTTTGAACTTAAGGCACACTGACACTTGCTTTTTTCACCTTTAAGGCTGGCACTCTACTACTTGAGCCACTCCTCCACTTCCAGCTTTTTGCTGGTTCATTGGAGAGAGGAGTCTCACAGACTTTCCTGTCTGGGCTGGCTTCCAACCTGGATCTTCAGATCTCAGCCTTTCTGCGTAGCTCAGTTTATAGGCATGAGCACCAGTGCTCATGGGTAAATCTTTTAAAAGAAATCCCAGAAGCTCCAGTCTCATGTTCAAACCCATCCTGGTTTTCCCAGTCTATTTTTCTCTTCAAAAAACCCAGAAACTTGAATTACCTAATTTACTACTTAAAAACCTTCTTTTTGTTACCCCTGTAGTCTTGTTTATACTGTTTACTGGCAGCAGAGGGAGAAAGTGGGTGTCTGGGGGCAAGAGGGACAGAGAGGGAAACCCTCCCTCAACATCCCTTGGTCAGCCAGAGTGTTTCATCCCCACCACTCAGGCCCCCATGCGCCTGGTGACAAGCCTGTGCTTTTCTATGTGCATTCAGGTCTCAGTCTTCCAATTAGATTCTCGGCCTGGCGTCAACTGCATAGACATTCCAGTGCTTTTCTGACCTGATACGCAAAGTGTCATCTGAGTTCAGAGTGCTTACAACTCACTTACTCCATCAGACCCTGAGCCTGTGGCTCTACCCAAATTCTCTCATTACATTCACCCCCAAAGGGCTCTGTGGGAGATCATTGTTTCCCCAATTTGCTCAGCAGGAAATCGAGGCTCCACAGATTGAATAACTTGCCAAGCCTCACACAGGTCCAGTTCAGTTTGAATAGCCTGGCTGGAATTTAAATCCAGGCCTTGGTGGTTCAGGATTTGCTGGGAATTCATGCCCTTCCCTAAATGGAGACAAGGGGATCAGAAATAAGACCTTGCTAACATTTTGGGGGTCTCTACCTTTTTGGTTTGCTGTTATTAATTTTTATAACACTCCTTTTTTAAAGCAGTACTAGGTTTTGAACTGGGGGCTTTGCGCTCACTCAAGTTTCTTGGCTGGTGCTCTACCACTTGAGCCATGCCTCCAATCCTGTTCTTTGCCAGTTATTTTGGAGATGGATTTTACTGGACCTTTCTGTCCTAGTTGACTTTAAACTGCAATTATCTAGGACTCTAATTCCTATGTAGCCGGGATTCCAGCCCTGATCCAGGAGTGCTGGACACAGTCTTTCCCCGCTGGCCGAGAAGTGTTTCCCGGAACAGCAGAGGAGGGGAGCTGCACTTCGAATCTTTGCCCGGGTTGCATGAAGTCTTCCCAAGGTGGCTAGTGTGCTTGACTTCTATGCGCAGAACTCTCAGTGTGGGAAGGGCAGTGGCTACACATTGTGTCTGATCTGAAGTCTCCTGGTGCAGGGAAATTCAGGGGAAACAAACTGCCCCCCTCCATTTCTTTCTCCATTCACAGCAGCTTGGGTGGAGTCACATTGGTAATTGATTCAAAATGGAACAGCTTAGAACAGTGTCAGTGGCAGTGACTAGCAACTGGTACTGTTGGTTTTTGTTTTGTTTTTCATACTCAGCAAACTCTGAAATCCTTTTGTCAGGGATTGAGTTTAGAAAGGAAGAGATTCTGACTTCCACAGTGGCTTCTTGTCTTAATGCCAGGGGATTAGGAAACTGCCTTGAAGGCCCACAGCAAGCATGTCCGTCCGTCTGTCTGCCCGTCTGTCTGTCCGTCCGCTGGCTCTCAGTCACAGCTCTGACTTTAACCTCTGAGTGACCGCAGTGGCACTTCTAAGTCTGTAACAGCTCTTCAGAGAGAGGCTGTTGGTATGGAATCAGTTATTTGCAGAAATCTCTCATCTCGATATACACTCTCACCGCTCCATTTCCCTTCTGTGGCTGCAAATAGTTGAGAAGTTAGGAGTGAGCTGCAGAGATCTTAGCAGTGAGTTCCAATGTTTGTTTCTTTCTTTTCTTTTTTTTCCTGGTCCACCTGTTTGCTGTCTTTCTGTCACTTTCCTCTCCTAGGAAGTCTGGTGTCTCCAGCAGGGATTTGGAGAAAATCTACACCCATTACCTCCCCTGATTTCTGAGTGTGGACTTTTATCATTAATGCGTGTCTTGGCCGTTTAATTGTACAGTCTGTTAGGGTTCTGTCTGTTGTGGCAGATGATAGGAAAGTGGTGTTTAGAAGTTAGGAAGGGGAAGATGTAAACCCTTATTACTGTTTCAGAGCTTTGCTTTCTCCTACTGATCAGCCAACTGATGAATGGAATTTGATCTGTTTGTATAGCAACAGAGGTTATGAAGCTGAAGACTTATTTCCTTTCCCAAGGAGCATGTATAGAACAAACTTAAAAAAAAATCTGCCAGTGCTGGGGGTTTGAACTCAGGGCCTGGGCACTGTCTGTCCCTTAGCTTTTTTCATTCAAATATGGTTCTGTACCACTTGAGCCATTCCTCCACTCCAGCTTTTTGCTGGTAAATGAGAGATAAGAGTCTCATGGACTATTCTACCTCGGCTGGCTTCGAACCATGATCCTCAGGTTTCAGCCTCTTGAGTAGCTAGGATCACAGGCATGAGCCATGGGAGCCTGGCTGAAGACAAGCTCTTGAAATATAGAGTATGCAGTCTTGGGTGATTTACTAAATTTGATTCACGAGTCCTGTCCAATGAGAAGCAGAGATTCTGCAAGACCCACAGCTGGCCAGACAGGCCTCACGATTGTATTTTCCTTCAGCATTTGGCACACCGGTTCCCTGACCAGTATTAAATCCTGGGAACCTTAGATCCCATCTGGTGCTCAGTGCATTACCCAGATCAGAGTGTGACAGCGCAGAGATTTACAGCATCTCTGTGAGATGCTTTCTGGGTGGTAGGAACTACAGAAGTGCCTTCCCAGACACAGGCCAACCTGATGGCTCTAGGGAAATGAATTGTAAACCAAATGATCCCTGTGTGTGTGAGTGCATGTGTGTGTGCACATGCATGTGTCTGTGCATGTACACACGTGTGTGTGTGTGTGTAGGGGGAGTGCTGGGGTGATAAGGTACCATACAGAGCTGGGGTAATGCTCTACAGGCTGTGTGGGTGAATTGGTTTCGGATGTTAACATTTTTTTTTCTTGGGGCTCAACTGCATTCTTCTTTTTCTCTGCCTGTCTGTTTTCCTGCCCAGATTACGTGGCCTCCACAGCTGTGTGGTTTGTCCCTCGTGAGTACTGAGAATGCAAGCTCGACTTTAGACAAGGGCAATAGTGGGGCAGGGGCATGGGTACAGACTTTGAAGGAGTTTAAAAAAGATACATTCTAAGATATTTTCCCCTGTATTTTGAGGGCCTTCCTCCCTCCCTCCCTCCTTCCCTCCCTTCCTCCCTCCCTTCCTTCTTTCCTTCCTTCCATCTATCTTTCTTTTTTGGTCTACTATCTTGTCATCTCAGTACCAGCCTTGTGATGCATTGGAGCCTCTGTCGGGAGATGAGTATGGAATGTTCTAGAAAACAACCAGCCCTTCATGTTCTAGTGTCCTTTATTTATGTGGGCTGGTGTGGGAAATGGAGGCAGAAGATGGGGACCAGTACGGTTTGGTAGGAAATGTCCCCTAAAGGAAAGGGGCTAAAGGCCAAGTTGCCTTCCGATAGTGCTATAAGGAGGATCTAGAAAGAGGCCTGGGTATGCTCCCTCTCTGTCTCTGTCTCTGTCCGCCCATTTTTCTGTGTATCTGCTGTCTCTGTCTCTGTCTCGCTTCCAGGCCACCATGAGGTGAGCAGCTCTGCTCCCACACACCCTCTCCTGAGACCATGTACCAGAAAAAGATTTCCTCCCTCATGTCCCTTTTCTTAGGTGTTTTCCTGCAGTGACAAATTTAATTAGTCGTGGCTCCAGGAAATGACATTTATTTGCCTATAGCTCACATATTTGGGTATTACCACTGTGGAAGAAAGTTCTCGAATGCTACCAACTGGCACCTGACTGGATGTCGGCTGTAGAGTGCTCCTCACTGCACCATGCCAGGACGCGGCTGTAATGTATGCTCACAAGGGACTCCAGCTAGGGGATGCCACCGACATGCCAGGAACTCTCTTTGGCCATCGTAGAAAGCTCCATTTTGGGGGAGATTGTTACTGAGTAATTTGATCAAATAATTTCTTATTTTTCTGCCTGCCTGCCTGCCTTCCTTCCTGCCTGCCTGCCTTCCTTCCTGCCTGCCTCTGCCTTCCTTCCTTCCTTCCTTCCTTCCTTCCTTCCTTCCTTCCTTCCTTCCTTCCTTCCTTCCTTCCT
>NW_012267294.1:7550663-7564209 GCF_000151885.1 Dipodomys ordii | reverse complement strand
AGATGAACCCCCTTCAAGGTTTTAACACTGAAAACAGAATACCATTCCTGAAGTGAAGTATATTAGAATTAGATTTAATTTTATGTGGGTTAATACAGAAAGCTCTGCCCAATATTTGCAATTCTTAGAATATGTGTCATATGCAAACATAACACTGAATTGAAGAAAATACAAGTTTAAAAGTGAAATGTAGGCTAGGTGCTGGTGGCACACTCCTATAATCCTAGCTACTCAGGAAGCTGAGATCTGAGAATTGAGGTTTGAAGCCAGCCTGGGAAGGAAAGTTTGTGAGACTATTGCCTCCAAGTAACAAGCAAAAAGCTGGAAGTGGAGTTGTGGCTGAAGTGGCAGAATACCAGCCTGGAGTGAGAAAGCTGAGGGACAGTGTCCAAGTCCTGAGTTCAAACCCTAAAATAAGCCCCGAGTTCAAACTCCAATTCTGGTACACACACACACACACACACACACACACACACACACACACACACACACACACACACACACACACAGAAATGTTTGGTTAACCTTTTCATTTGACTTCCAGTATTTTGTCACATGGCTTTGCTGATTTTATCTTCTCTTTCTCTCTCTCCTTCCTTTATGTGTTGGATTTGACTCCATAGTAAGTAGATGAACTGTTGTGTTGTTGAATACTTTGTTCACTAGGCTGGAAAACTTAACACTGAAGTGATATGATGGGAAACACATTACTTAAAATCAATGTGATTGAAACATTGTCTCCTAATGTTGCTACTTCCAAGTCCCTTCTGTAATTCTTCCCCAGTGTTCCAACCACTATGAAATCTGAAATAACCACCAATCATTGAGTCTCTTTGGTCCTTCAGTTTGGGAATTATTAAATTAGATGGTTGACTAAGTTGAAACAATACTAAACAAGCATGTTGATTAGCATCCTGTTACAAAACACTACTACTAATAACTTGCAGATCCCTCCACAAATAAATGTGCAGTGTTGTGAGCAATTGCTTTTCGCCTGCATATCTTGATATCTAGTGAATGTGTAGGTAAAAGTCAGTGTTTTGCAGGCATCATGTGGTCAACTCAACCTTTCCTCTCCTCTGGCTTGTGCTCGTAACTCTGGTAGACTGCTGTGGTGTTGCAGGAGCATGAATACTTGTTTATCTCTGTTCCCTTCCCTCAACTTTGTCATTCCTTTACATCATGAGTGAATCTTCTGTGTCTGTGTATCTCGGGACCTTACATCATCCTTGGTTTCAATACATATATGTGAGAATAAGTGAATCAATCACATTTTACACTCTCTTGCCAGTACTGAATTTGAACTCGTGCTTTTCATTCTCATTAAGCTTTTGGGCTCAAGGCAGGTGCTCTACTACTTGAGCCATAGCTCTACTTTGCTAGGTAATTGGCAATGAGTCTTTCGCTTTGCCTGCCCCGCATGGCTTTGATTCTCATCTCTCAGCCTCCTGAGTAGCTAGGCTTACAGATGTGAGCCACCAGTGCCCTGACATAAGTTAGCTTTTAGATGGTCCTGGAGGCCTGGTATAAGGGGTCTGCTAGTTGCCTTTAGGTTCTTTTGATCCAAGCTATGTCAGCTGATCTCTTTATACCCTGCACTCTCCATCTACAACTCTGATCAGACCACTGGGTTTGAGTAAGGAGAGAGATGATCTGATTACACCATTAGGCATTCTTGTGGATGGAAGGTGCTGAGTGATAGCTGCATGGGGTTCATTTTTGGAGTCTTTGCCTAAAGAAGTGTTAGCATTGAGAAGCAGAATCATACTTTAGGGGAGTATCTGTGTCCTCGATCTCGCCCAATTTATTTCAGGCCCTGATGCTCGCAGTGCCCTCTGTTTCCTGAAAAGGAGGAAAAGAAGCAGAATAAAAGGAAATCTGAAAATCCCCAGTGTTAAACAGAAGTGCAAAGGATATCTCTAAATGAAACCCAGATTACACATGTTTTCCTGAGAAAGCAGAGTTGGGCCAAACCCAAGCAGAATGAAATTCTTCTGTCTTTTCTTTCCCATGAGTAGTGGGGAATAGTGAGAGGGTGGACTGGCGGCCCCAGCTCTGTGCTCTGCTCCCAATGGGAGACAGGCAGGCTTGTCAGGAGAGGAGAAGGAGGAGGAGAGCTAACCTCCCTGAACACAAGGCCATCTTTGGGTGAACTGGAGGGACAGAGTCACATGAGGCCGTTCTGTGAGAATGCATTTCAGAAAAAGAAGAATTACAGAGTCAGGAAGATGCACATTGCCAGATACTTTCTGAGTCATATCAAGTCGCATGGTACTCAAGCTGGGCACTGGAGTCTCATGCCTCTAGTCCTATTGTCCTATAGTCCTACTCAGGAGGCTGAGATCTGAGGATGGAAGTTCAAATCCAGGCCAGATGAGAATGTCTGTGAGACTCTTATTTCCAATTCCTCACCCCAAATCCTGAACTGAAGCTGTGGTTCAAGTGGTGCTGGTGCACCAACCTTGAGAAAAGCAGCTAAGGGACAATGCCCAAACCCTGGGTTCAAACCTGGGTATTGGATATACGTATACACACATATATATGTATATGCATATATATACATAATATTGGTTATAATAATACTAGATAATACTGGATATGATAATAAAAATCCTACAGAGTACTCCTTAATATTACTCTCGGTCTGAATCGGATGGTCAAGTTGGAAAGCAGTCTTATTTTCTATTTGCCTTTGGCCTTTGTGCCTTCTGGCCTGCCTCACCTAGAGCCAGGAGTGGCTACAGAACAAAAAACTCTACAGACTTGCTTGTGTTGGGGCCTTAGCTACCACAGCCACCTTGGTGATGGCGTCTTAAGGCTGACCAGTGCTGTGCTGCGTGTGGAGCCGCCAGTGGCTGTGTTCTAGACACTGTGGAGAGAAGGCCTTTGGGAGCCTGAGAACAAAACTCCCACAAAAAGCTTGCTGGGCCTGGGAAAGCCAAGTATGGAAGGAGGTTTCTCAGCATTTCATATATACACGAGGAAAAGGCTGAGTCTGTCTGTCTCTATCAGAGTAGCTTCCCTTCTGAATCACAAGGACATTTCACGCTGCCTCTGTAGGCTTTTCCACATCAATAGACAGCGGACTCTACAAATTGTTCAATAGATATATAAGATTTTATTTTATTATGTTTTTCCTGGAAGGACACTATCCCAACATGGTACCATTTCTGGATTTCTCTTTAGGAAGAGAAAGCAATTCAGGAATAGCTCTTAGGAGCACATGACAACTCCTTAAATTCTTGTCATAGCAGCCTCTGAAATTCGGTCCTGCTTTCACATCTCTGATGATAATACGTTGCACATGCTGTGTGTGTGTGTGTGAGTGTGTGTGTGTGCGCGCACACGCATGTGTGTTCATGCAGATGCCTATACTGCTGTAGTGGGTTTGAACTCAGGGCCAGTGTTCTGTCCTTTAGCTTTTGTGCTCAAGGCTGGTGCTCTACCAGTCACTTGTGCCACTCTTCCATTTCCCACTTTTTGCTGGTTAGTTGGAGATAAGAGTCTCACAGATTCATTTGCCCAGGCTGGCTTTGAACTCAGATCTCAGCCTCCTGAGTAGCTAGGATTACGGTGTGAGGCACCAGCACTGTTTCTAATTCTTTTATTTTGTGGGTAGTGTGGCTTGAACTCTGGGCCTGGGTGCTGTCCCTTAGCTCTTCAGTCCAAGGCTAGCACTCTACCACTTGAGCCACAGCGCCACTTCCGGTTTTCTTGTGGTTACTGGAGATAAGAGTCTCACAGCCTTTCCTGCATGGGCTGGTTTTGAACTGCGATCCTCAGATCTCAGCCTCCTGAGTAGCTAGGATGACAGGCGTGAGCCACCCTGGTGCCTGGCCAGTTTCTAATTCTTCACCGAAGAATCCGGTTCTCTTCAGCTCTGTCCGGCCTATAAGGTCAGGGGTAGCCACCGCCGACTGCAACACCAGAAGACTACCACATTGGAGCCCCAGTGGTTAACAGAGTTTGACATCCTGCTCTTCCTACCTGTTTCCACAAAGAGCTGGGTGTGAACCGAAGCTATGATTTTGGAGGTGTTTTTCCCTTGTGTGACATGAGGTATTAGAAATGAGTAATTTGTCCAGAGTGCTAAGGAACTTGGGGCAGAGTCTCAGAGGAGAGAGTTGTCCTGACTCCTGGCCACTTGTCTTTGGTGACTTAGTGACTTGCAAAATAGCATCTCTTCTTTAAGCCAGAACTTGCTAATAGCCTATGCTAGCTGATGCGATGATTTTGATATTAGAGCCATTCCATCCCGGACAACCTAAAAAAAAATGACTTCCTAATCTCAATTACTTGTGTGTGTGTGTGTGTGTGTGTGTGTATATGTGTGTGCGCGTGCGTGCATGCGCACACGAGCATGGTCTGCCTATATGAGCCACTAATGGAGCTTGAACTCAGGGCCTCACACTCTCACTTGATTTTCCCCCCTTGCTCAAGACTGGTGCTATTCCACTTGAGCCACACCTGCACTTTCAGTCTTTTGTGGGTTCATTGGAGTTTCCCAGACTTTCCTGCCTGAGCTGGCTTCACACTTTGGTCCTCAGATCTCAGCCCCCTGAGTAGTTATGATGAGAGGTGTGAGCCATGGTGTCTGGTGAATACTAATTTCCTGATATCACCACAGTTTAGACTCCAATATCCCTGAATTGTTCAGAAACAATCAAGCTCTCATGCTCCCAATCTTCTGAGCTCGCTGCAGAGTACTTCAATCTCACACTCAAGACAGGACCATGTCATTGTTCCCGTACCTGACAGGTGTGTGAACACTCAACACGAGGGTCCTCTCCCTCACAGACTCCCTGTAGGAGCCCTGGATGGAGACGAAGGGTAGTGTCCCTTACTTTGGGAAAGTTCTTAGATGGTTTTGTTGGGCAGCTGGAAGCTGGACAGAGCGATCTTGGGAGGAATGCCTGGAAGAGAAAGGTCTGGAAAGTGTGTGTGTGTGTGTGTGTGTTCTGAGTGCTTTGGAATCTGTATTTTTAAAGCTATGGCAACAGTTCTTCCAACACCCAAACAAATGTCGAAACGGAGAACATTCATTATTGTAGCAAGGACATAGAATTGGTTCTTGTTGCAACAGAAATGATTTGTGGCTATTGAAATAATGAGGCGGGAGGCAGCAAGTAATATCTGTTTATAGCCTCCCTAGGCGAATGAGGCTCAGGATGGTGTTTTTGTTTTATTGTTATTGCTATTGTTATAGGTTATTGTTATAGGTTTTTGTTTTTGGTTGTGGATTTATCAAGGTCATGAAAGATAATTGGATTTATCAAGGTCATGAAAGATGAACCCCCTTCAAGGTTTTAACACTGAAAACAGAATACCATTCCTGAAGTGAAGTATATTAGAATTAGATTTAATTTTATGTGGGTTAATACAGAAAGCTCTGCCCAATATTTGCAATTCTTAGAATATGTGTCATATGCAAACATAACACTGAATTGAAGAAAATACAAGTTTAAAAGTGAAATGTAGGCTAGGTGCTGGTGGCACACTCCTATAATCCTAGCTACTCAGGAAGCTGAGATCTGAGAATTGAGGTTTGAAGCCAGCCTGGGAAGGAAAGTTTGTGAGACTATTGCCTCCAAGTAACAAGCAAAAAGCTGGAAGTGGAGTTGTGGCTGAAGTGGCAGAATACCAGCCTGGAGTGAGAAAGCTGAGGGACAGTGTCCAAGTCCTGAGTTCAAACCCTAAAATAAGCCCCGAGTTCAAACTCCAATTCTGGTACACACACACACACACACACACACACACACACACACACACACACACACACACACACACACACACAGAAATGTTTGGTTAACCTTTTCATTTGACTTCCAGTATTTTGTCACATGGCTTTGCTGATTTTATCTTCTCTTTCTCTCTCTCCTTCCTTTATGTGTTGGATTTGACTCCATAGTAAGTAGATGAACTGTTGTGTTGTTGAATACTTTGTTCACTAGGCTGGAAAACTTAACACTGAAGTGATATGATGGGAAACACATTACTTAAAATCAATGTGATTGAAACATTGTCTCCTAATGTTGCTACTTCCAAGTCCCTTCTGTAATTCTTCCCCAGTGTTCCAACCACTATGAAATCTGAAATAACCACCAATCATTGAGTCTCTTTGGTCCTTCAGTTTGGGAATTATTAAATTAGATGGTTGACTAAGTTGAAACAATACTAAACAAGCATGTTGATTAGCATCCTGTTACAAAACACTACTACTAATAACTTGCAGATCCCTCCACAAATAAATGTGCAGTGTTGTGAGCAATTGCTTTTCGCCTGCATATCTTGATATCTAGTGAATGTGTAGGTAAAAGTCAGTGTTTTGCAGGCATCATGTGGTCAACTCAACCTTTCCTCTCCTCTGGCTTGTGCTCGTAACTCTGGTAGACTGCTGTGGTGTTGCAGGAGCATGAATACTTGTTTATCTCTGTTCCCTTCCCTCAACTTTGTCATTCCTTTACATCATGAGTGAATCTTCTGTGTCTGTGTATCTCGGGACCTTACATCATCCTTGGTTTCAATACATATATGTGAGAATAAGTGAATCAATCACATTTTACATTTGTTTGTGCTGAGCTATGATTTTATTATATCAACTGTGTGTGTGTATGTGTGTGTGTGTGTGTGTGTGTGTGTGCACATGCACGCAGATTCTAAGACTTGAACTCAGGGCCTTGACCTCTTGCCTAGCTTTTTCTGTTCAAGGATGGCATTCTATCACTTGAGCCACAGCTACACTAGTGGATTTTTGCTGCTTTCTTGGAAATAAGACTCTCAGATTTGTCTGCCTGGGCTGGCTTTGCAACTTGATCCTCAGATCTCAGCCTTCTGAGTAGTTAAGATTACAGGTGTGAGCCACTGGCACCCAGCTATATGCACTCTGTTGACTGAAACAGCTGGCTGGAAAATTTAGACAAATTGTTGGCTTTTGACCAAAAAGATCACTTGTATAATACTGATAATATTTCACATTATAAAGCAGTATATTCTTTCAAAGTACTGTCTGTCGTAGGAAGGAAAAAAGTCATGTGAAGAATCACATTTGAATCCATCAGGAATGAAACTAGTAGTCATTTTATTTTAGACACAGGAAAACCAGTGAAGACAGTGTGTCCAGGACATGTAGCGGTGTGGGGTAGTTATGGTTGCTCCCTATTAGTGATCAGTGCTCTGGACTCTGGGTAAAAGGAGGTAAAAGATTTAAAAATGTGCTTGAGCAATGGGCTCTGGTGGCTCACACCTGTCATCCTAGCTACACAGGAGGCTGAGCTCTGAGGATCACGGTTCAAAGCCAGCCCTGCCAGGAAAGTCCATGAGACTCCTATCTCCAATGAACCACCAGAAAACTGGAAGAGGTGCTATGGCTCTTGTGGTAGAGCACTAGCCTTCAGCTGAAGACCTGAGACAGTGTCCAGGCCCAGAGTTCAAGATCCGTTACTGTAACCCCATATCCCCCAGTCTATATTTTGTGCACATAATAAACAATTCCAAGAGCCCAAAGAATACTCAGTGGAGAGCATAGACCAAGAAGTAATCATGCATCCCAGAATGCATCGTTGTGGATAGATGCTCATGGGTCATGTGGATGAACTACAAGAGTAATTGCACACATATGCACGAGTGCACACCCTTACCATGCAGACACTAATTGTGGTATGATGTATACAGTGCTTTGAATTTTACGGTTTTAACATTGAACTACTACATTGTAGCTTGTTAAATAGCGCCCCCTCCATGTTTCACAAAGGTTTTGTATTTGGTGAATGTATCGTAACTTTTATCAGACTTACTTTACTGAAACATTAGGCTGTTGTCAGTCATTTGCTTCTTGATTAATTGCAGGCATTTTTTTGGTGATAATGTTTATGCAATAAATTCTAAGTAGAGTTGTAGAGCTAGCATTATGACATTTAAAATTTGATGGACGTTCCTCCCAAAGAGGATGCTCAATTTACTTTTCTGCCACAGTGTTTGAAAGCCTATTTGTCTATTAACTTGCCAACAGTATGTTAGAAAACAGTTTCAGTGCTTGTTAATTAATATCATTGCATTTGCTTGCCAAAAATGTGTCAGGAAACATTCTCCTGACTTTGAAAAATATATCTTGGTCTTTGAAAAATACTTGGAAATGGATTCTTTTCGTGTGTGTGTGTGTGTGTGTGTGTGCGTGCATGTGCGTGTGTGTGCACGTGTGTGTGTGTGTGTGTGCATGCTTATACTGGGGCATAAACTCAGGGTCTCATATTCTTCTTTGGTTTTCACTCAAGACTGATGCTCTGTCACTTGGGCACACCTCTTCTTCAGGCTTTTTGCTGGTTAGTTGGAGACAAGAGTCTTTTGGATTTGTCTGCTTGAGGCTGGCTTTGAACTGTGATTCTCAGCTCTCAGCCTCCAGAGTAGCTAAGACGATAGACATGAGCCACCAGTGCCTGGCTTGGAAATTGATTTTTTTATCACAGACCTTCAGTTCTTACCCCAATTCCTGCCCCTTGTTTTTGTTTTCCAGCTCTGAAGCTTAAGTTTATGGATCTGCAGGGCCGTTCTCCTGTCCCTTAAGCAGACACCAGGTTTTATTCTGTCTGAAGCTTCCCTGCCCCTCCATTTATTACTAACCCTCCTTCCCACTTAGTCTTTTAGGGTCCTGGGGTGCAAGATTTCATTGCCTAAGGGTGTCTAGATCTGTAGTAAATAAGGAATGGCAGCAAAGCGTTCTTATTAGTGAGGGAGGAATGAAAGCATGTCACTCAGGGTGTTTGGGTGCAACTTTGGCTCAATTATCTTCAGATGTTTCAATGAAGGCTGTTTCCAGACCATTTCAAAGAAAGGCAGGCAACCTACTGAGACCGTGTGAAATGAACACCCCATTACAACTAATTAGTGCTACTGCTGCCTTGCTGTTGGAGGTGAGAGGAAATAGACAAAGGGTGTTTATCCCTTCCTGTAGTAGGAAAGAGTTGGATCTGCTGGAAACCCCCGGGGCTAGAGGGCAGATCAGCGACACTGCCTGGCTCTTGCTACCCCACTCCAAAGAATGGCTGTGTGCAGTTATGAGCAGGGTTGTGCATTTGACTGCAGCGATTAAACCTCCTGTGACCTGTGCACACGTGCAGTTGGCTGTCTTTATATGAGTCCTGAAACAAATAGTCCATTCAATGAAATTCAGGAGCTATTTTCTACATAAAGTCTGTAGAAGAGTAAGGCATAGTCACGGCTGTAAGGATTTTAAAGAGGATAATTGGGTCGGTGCTTTGGAGCTGCTGTTCTTTGTTGTTGTTGTTGTTCAATTCAAGTGAATATGCAATATTGTTGTGTGTGTGCTGGTACTGTGGGCTTGAACTCAGACCTTTAGCCTTTTCACTTAAGGCTGGTGCCTTATCACTTGATCCATAGCTCCACTTCTGGCCTTTTTATTTTGGTGGTTAAATGAAGATAAAAGTCTCAAAGACTTTCCTGCTCAGGCTGGCTTTTAACCACAGTCCTCAGATCTCAGCCTCCTGAGTATCAGGGATTACAGGCGTGAGCCCCTGCACCCTTTTTATCAAGCCCCTTGATATGATGCATTGCATTTCACACTGATTGGACGTGGTTACGCAGACGCACTTGAAGTTCAAGGAGCTCCATTGTTACTCCGCTTGTCCGTGTAGTTGATTTTGTGGCCTGTGAGACACAGTGTCATGGTCTTTTGAACTCACTTGGGAGGTTCCATTGCTGCCTCTAGCCCTGGGGATGAGACTGAAAGTCTGGTTCACTTTTGGGGGAGTGGTGACAGTCACTCTTCATCATCCTGATTGTCATAGTGTACTACAGATATGCAGGCACCATTTGAAGTGATAGAAGCTCAAGGCTATTTCTAGATGTTTCTCCTGATAATATTTATTCCTCTGTAATTGAGCAATGTATTAGCAGCTCACCCCCCCCCCAAAGCTTTTATCCAGTACTCAGCATTCATTGACGTTTGCACAATGTGCTTCGTTGTCCTACAAAAACACAACATGTGGCCACCTCCAGTGGCTCATGCTTGTCATCCCAGCTACTCAGGAGGCTGAGATCTGAGGATCATTGTTCAAAGCCAGCCCAGGCAGGAAAGTCCATGAGATTCTTATCTCCGGTGAACCACCAGAAAACCAGAAGTGGTGCTGTGGCTCAAGTGGTAGAACACTCGCCTTGAGCTGAAGAGCTAAGGGACAGCGCCCAGGCCCGGTGTTCAAGCCCCACAACTGACAAAACAACAACAACAACAAATGTGATGTGTTCTCTACACCACTGTCATCAAAGGAGACAGCAATTTCATTTGGTAAACTTTGGGTTTCATGTATTAGAATTGTGTGTGCATGTGTGTGTGTGTGTGTGTGTGTGTGTGTGTGTGTGTGTTTGTGCATGTGCCAGTGTTGGGGCTTGAACTCAGGGCCTCATGCTTTTGCTTGGCCTTTTGTTGTTTTTCCCTCCCTCTGGGCTGGTGCTCTACCCCTTGAGCCACTGCTCCTCTTCATTGAGGGTAAGTGTCTCATGGACTTTTCTGCCTGGGCTTAGCCTTGAATTGTGATGTAGCCATCCGGGCAGGGTATGGATAGAATCAGAGACCACAATCTTGCCTTTGCAAGGGCCCAGAGTCCTTTGCAGTCTCCTGAACCTCTACTAGGTGTTTCCTGCATCGGGGTCCAGAGGAAGGAAGACCCCATGAGCCACCCCTCTTTCTGTGACCCCCTTCACCGGGGAACACTGCATCCCACCTTTCCTGCTACTGCAGCCGGGCTGGGGCCGCGAGAGCCGCTGACAGCCAAAAGAACACATGGCTCCCTTCCCTCACCCGGAGGACGGGTTGGGCCATGTCCAGATGATTAAGTGGTGCTTGGAGTCACTTCTGTGTTGACCAGACTTCGGTTCCCACCCTCCCTCCTCCCTGCAAAGCAACGAGCAACAAGCACTGGGGCTGGTTGAGTCAGAGTGGCCACTTGTCCCTGTGTCCCACACCCTCTGGGCTCCAGAACACGGAGCTCCAAGCCTCGGGGGCTTCTCCCCGTGCTCGGCAGCCTGCTTCAGAGGCTGTGTCATCTCCTATAAATGACAACCTTGCGCCTCCTGCCTGGCATGCCTTCCCTCGCTGTCCTTCTCTCACCCTCCTGCTCCGGCGCGGCCTCATGGTCACCTTACTGTGTTGTACAAACGTTGGCATTTCTCGGCACTGGCTTCTCTTCTAGGGTCCCAAGAAGCCAGCAGCTGTGGCTGAAGGGAGACGATCACCAAATCTGGTGTCACCTCCAAGGTTAGGTGGTGGCAAAGGTGAGCGGGAAGTGCAGGGAAGCCGTGCAGGTGTTTCTATGCGTCTGGTTGTCATCCCGTTGTTCCCATTCCCCTTCAAGAATGCACTGGAGCTGTCTTCCTGGTGTGCATCCGATGAAAGTTGAACTGGGAGGAAGGTAGCAAGTTTCCCCATGTGAGGCTAGACAAGTGCATTTGGGTAGAAAGGCACATCGGGCCCAGAAACACAGCATGTTGATTTGATCGCCCAAGGCTGAGGCAGAAATCACCAGATGTCCCTGGCCTGCCCCATGCAAACTACCAGCTTCTGCCAGATGGAGTGTGTATGTGTGTGTGTGTGTGTGTGTGTGTGTGTGTGTGTGTGTGCGCGCGCGCGTGCGTGCACGAGTGTGTGCGTGTACTAGGTCTTGAACTCAGGTCCTTGTGCTCTCCTTTGTCTTTTTTCATTCAAGGCAGGGCTGTCTACTACTGGAAACATAGCTCCACTTCTGGCTTTTTGTTGTTAATAGGAGATAAGAGTCTCATAGTCTGGCACTAGTGGCTCACGCCTGTAATCCTAGCTACTCAGGAGGCTGAGATCTGAGGATCATGGTTCAAAGCCAGCCCAGGCAGGAAAGTCCATGAGACTCTTATCTCCAATAAACCACTCAGAAAACCAGAAGTGGTGCTGTGGCTCAAGTGGTAGAGCACTCACCTTGAGCTGAAGAGCTGAGGGACAGCACCCAGGCCCAGAGTTCAAGCCCCATGACTGAAAAAAAAAAGTCTTATAGTCTTTTCTAGTCAGGCTGGCTTTGAACCACAATTCTCAGATCTTAGCCTCTTGAATAGCTAGGATGACAAGTATGAGCCATCAGTGCCTGGCATCTGCTAGATGTTCTCCCTTGGATTTGGGGCTTCCTTCTTTCTCCTCTCTCTCTCTCTCTCTGTCTCTGTCTCTCTGTCTCTGTCTCTCTCTCTCCCTCTCTCTCTCTCTCTCTGTCTCTGTCTCTCTGTCTCTGTCTCTCTCTCTCCCTCCCTCTCTCCCTCTGTACTCGCCCCTCACTGACTCAGTTCCAAGGCCTCCTCAGCCAGCCTGTAGGGATGCCTTTGTGTTAGCAACCTTCAGGCCTTCTCTTGGAGTGCCGGAGAGAGTCCGTGCAGGTCTTCTACATCATCTCTTCTCATGGATACTACAGGAATATGCCCGCCAGCTCCTCTCCGAGGCCACATATTCGAAGGGTTTGTAGGGGGAGGGGAAATGGGTACAATCAGGGTGTTTTCAGATATGTTGAAGTTATTAAGATATTGTTTGCTTTTTCTGGTTTTTCTTCATGTTCATTGGATATGAGTCTTTCTTTTACTGTTTACATATAGCTTGTGCCGTTCGGGAGTCTGAGTTAATTCACTACTTAACAATGACAAATTAGGAGCTGGAGTATGACTAACATGGTTCTGGAAGAAAAGGCTCTGTATTTGTTTTGTTCGTGTAAGTGGTAAGATGATTTTAGACAGGGGCTAGGGTGAGGGTGGGGGGGACACACTAGGGCAGGGACAGGTGCTAAGTGCAGTCACTCCGGGGAGATTCTGCCTCTGCTTGGCGGGGAGGGTGTGTTTTTTTCCAGCAAAGGAACGGGAGCTCCTGCAGTGCTGACAGAGGTCAGATTTCTGGAAATATCAAGACCGTCATCTCTCCAGCATCAGCCCAAGACACCTCGTACATTTCATGCTCAGACATGGAAGGGTTGAACACCTGGCAGAACACAGCTCTGTGCCTTCCAAAGAAGAGCTGAGGTTTCTCTCGCAGACGTCTATAAATACATACTCTTGCTTGCCTGAAAGCTTTCTGGCATAAAAGCCTCCACACCGCAGCCTTCAGAGTTGGGAGAACATGGAGAGGTAGTGTGGGAGGCAGCTGGCACAGTCTTGGTGCAGAGAGGAGGCACCTTCCTCATCTGGTTTACTGCTATGCTCTCCCACAAGGAGAAGGACCATGACATGGATTTAACTTCATATTGTACTTATCCATCCACCCACTCATCCATCACAATACACTTATCCATCCATTCCAATCTATCCATCCACCCATCTGTCCGTCCATCCATCCATCCATCCACCCATCCACCCATCCACCCATCCATCTGTCCATTCATCGATCTACCCACCCATTCATCCACTCACCCATCCATCCACCCACCTATCCATATATTCATCCATCTACCCACCCATCCACCCATCTACCCACCCATCCACCCATCTACCCACTCATCCACCCATCCACCCACCCATCCACCCATCTATCCACCTA
>NW_012267294.1:7513742-7549743 GCF_000151885.1 Dipodomys ordii | reverse complement strand
TCCACCCACCCATCCACCCATCTATCCACCTATCCACCCATCCATCCATTCACCCATCTACTCATCCATCCATCCATCCACCCATCCACCCATCCACCTACCCATCCATCCATCCATCCATCCATCCGCCCATCCACCCACCCATCCATCCATTCATCCATCTACCCACCCATCCACCTATCCACCCACCCATCCATCCACCCACCCATCCATCCACCCACCCATCCATCCATATACATATTCATGCATCTATCTCTCCAGTTATCTAATAGAAGATGTTACACCATTTGATACCTGGTTAAGTATCTTCTTTACAAGTTATACCAACTTCCTATTAACTAGTACTCATAATACTGGACCATTTATTGTGGTATTCTACCCATCCTTTGCCAATCTTCTTTCTTGGTTCTTAGTCCAACCTTGATCTTTGATTTTTTCCTGAGTGGGGCAGCAGTTGGATAGATACCATCTTTGGAGCCAGGCTTTTGGAAAGCAGAGGATACCCCAGGTACAGTTGCTAGGCAGTTTGTGAGCACCTCAGCATGGCCTCACAAGATAAGACATTGGTACAACATAGGCTAGAAATCATGGCGATTTGGCCTGTGTGGGAGATGGGGACATGTGAAGATACTAAGGTGAGAGCAGACTGTAGCTTTGGATTGTATTTTCTAGGGCAAGGCTGGGATGAGGGTAGGGCAAAATTCACCTCACTAATGAGGAAGACAATCCTATAGTGCAATATATTAGAAACTCAGAATTATTATAAAAATCCTTGGTTCTCTAAATACTTTATCAAAGTATTGGAATGAGGCTGGGATTGTGCCTTACTGGTAGAGTGTTTGCCTAGCATGCATGAAGCCCTGGGTTCGATTCTTCAGTACCTCCTACACAGAAAAAGCAGGAAGTGATGTTGTGGCTCAAGTGTAGAGTGCTAGCCTTGAGCAAAAGAGGGTCAGGGACAGCCCCAGGACTGGTAAAAAAATATTGGGATGATACTAGAACCTCAGGCAAAAGGAAAAATCATAATTGATTATTAACATACTACTTTAGTCTGTCTTTATTTGCCTAGCTGCCATAACAAATGCCCCAGACCGAGCAACAACAAAACTTTATTCTTCCCAGTTCTGGAGTGTGGAGTTCTCAGGTCAGGGCCCAGGGCTTGGGTTCTGCTAAGGACTCTTGTTTTTCTGACTGGGACATCCACCCTCTGTCTATATCCTCAGATGGAATCAAGAGTGACAAGGGACAAACTCTCCTGAGTCTTCATGTAAGGACACTAATTCAGTCAGATGGGCCTCTCATGCACCTGATTTGATCTCTCTCTGATCACTGCCTCAAAACCTCCTTTCCCAGAACGGCCACTTGGAGGGTTAGGGATCTGACACACACATTTTGAGGGGAAAGCCCTTGTAATTCCTAACATTTATTTCATGTTTTTTTTTTTTTTGTCGGTCGTGGGGCTTGAACTCTGGGCCTGGGCGCTGTCCCTCAGCTCTTCAGCTCAAGGCAAGCGCTCTACCACTTGAGCTACAGCGCCACTTCCGGTTTTCTGGTGGTTTATTGGAGATAGGAGTCTCACGGTCTTTCCTGCCCGGGCTGGCTTTGAACCGCATCCTCAGATCTCAGCCTCCTGAGTAGCTAGGATTACAGGCATGAGCCACCAGCGCCCGGCTTTATTTCATGTTTTGATGATTTTGCCCATCATAAGTTTTTATGTGAATCTTGACTTTTAGGAATATTTTATTGAAACATTATTTAATTTCTATGCTTTTGTACTACAAGTGGGCATCTTCCTCATTTCACCTTGGTCTTGGCCCTGGGTAGGAGAAGCCCATCTCCTGACTAACCGTAAGGGCAGAGGGGTGGGGGTGGGGGAAGGCCCCAGATATTACTCTGAACTGCTCGTTGGATTGGTCTAACACATTTTTCATTCCCTTTTATATCCTTGATTATTGTTAAGTACACAGTTGCATTTGCAGCATGGTTTTATTTAACCCATCACTGCAAGGACAGTCCTTATACTCCATAACCAAGTCTAATTTCCCAGATTTGTCACATGAATGGAGATAAGCAGGAACTAGATCGCTAGCTTTGTTTAGGCCAGCTTTCATGGTGACTTCTGTAATGTATCTGAGCTCTTGGATAAAATGGTCCCCCCTCCATTATTAAACATTTTATAACTTAAAAAAAATTTGTGCCAGTACTTGGGCTTGAACTCAAGGCCCATGATCTTGCTTGGCCGCTTGAGCCACACCTTGGCTTCTGGCTCTTTGGTGGTGAACTGGAGATATGAGTCTCACAGACTTTTCTGCCTGGACTAGCTTTGAACCACAGTCCTTAAATCTCAGCCTCCTGAGTAGCTAGGATGACAGGCATCAGCCACCAGTGCCCAGACAGAAGTCCCTTTTAAATGGAAACAAAAGCCTGGATTGGACAAATGACAAGGCTGCAGGCAAATTTAGGGCCTGGGAAGCCCTCCCAGCAATTCTGAAGTGACACCCTATAGGTGACACAGGCTGCCTGTGCTTGAGTGGATGGGTTCTGGAAAGATGGCTGCTGCATCCTCCACGCTCCCTTCCTGGGCCCCTGGCCAGTGCCTGAAGCCTGAAGCTCCCTGATTTCTCTGTCGTTCAGCTGCCAAGGTCTTGCACTTTCCCTCTTGAAGGCAGAACTTGAAAGCCATACTGGGCAAAGACCTTTCAAAGCCCACAGTACCCCCAGCTGAGGCGCTGTGTGCACCAGCTGGGGCAGTTAGAGGAGAGAAATCTCCCAGCCTGAAATGAATATTGGCTTGAGTTGTTAATCCCGGAGATATTTCCTGTCTTTGAGATTTGCTGGTAGGCCATGCTTGCCTGAAGTGAGAGGGTCAGGTTTTCCTGTAAGCACTTGAGCTCTCTTGCTATTTTGGGTAGTCACTGCTTCACACGCAGATGCTTAATCAGGGGCAGCAGCAGCACAGTGAATTCCGCCCCCCCCCTTGCTCTGTGCCTGGGTTATGATTTCTTGTTTGGCCAAGTGAAATGCCCTTGATGAGTTTGGCCCCTGCAGTGGTCATACTGTTGGGCTTCTGATTGGGGATCGTTGTACCCTGTTGTAACCCCAACCCCACCATTAACAGGTGTTCTTTCAAGTGGGGACCAGATCTGGCTCATGGAGATGATCTGTTTGCTTCTGGGCTCTCCTGGGGGCAGGCTTGTGCTTGGGCCTTGATCTTAATTTGTCTGTTGTATTCAATATCTCTGGAAGCCAGGAAAAGGCCGAACACCTGATGTTGGTTCCAAAGCTGCGGTGTGGCACCCACTCCAAGCTTCCTTTGATCCTCGCTTTGGCAAGCCAAGGAGGGGAACTCCTTAGCTTCCTCTAGTCTCCACAGGCGCCTCTGACTGTCTCAATGTGTGACATTTAGCCTTCCTGTTCCATTTTGGTTTGGTTGCAGGCTGAGGCCTTGGCAGCCCCCTGGAAAGTAGTTGATCAGATGATATACATGTCCACAGGAGGACAGATGTTCCACTCACTGCCTGCTTGTCACAGAATTTGAGACGGGGAACCTTGGCTGTATGTGGTCGTTCTGGTTAGGAGAATTCACACAGGTAGACACACAGACAACTTAGAATATTCACATGAACTCCATTCGTACTCAAAATTCATACCAGTTCCTGGTCCCATTCCCATTAGACTATCGAGTTAGAAACAATTAAGATCTTCTGAAGTAATGTCTGTCTTTGTAGGGAGCGGGGAAATGTTCATCAATTGTCCTTGAAAAGTTATATGTCCACACACAGATGCTGAGGTGTGTGTACACCACTCCTCCTGCGAGGACAAAGGCCACGTCTGTCATGCTGTTAACAGCAGTGAGCTGGGAGAAATCAGAACTGTCATTTTTCCTATTTACTTTTATTGGTTGGTTGTGGGGCTTGAACTCAGTTGCTAGATGCTGTCCCCAAGCCTCTCTGTTCTCAAGGCTAGCGCTCTACCACTTTGAGCCACAGTGCCACTTCCCATTTTTGAATGTTTAACTGGAGATAACAGTCTTATGGGGACTTTTTTACCCAGGCTGGCTTTGAACTGTGATCCTCAGATCTCAGTCTCCTGAGGAGCTAGGATGACAGATGTGAGCCACCACCGATGCCAGCTTGTTTGCTTTCTATTTTTCAAAGTTATTTTTATTCTTCATTATTGTCTGCTGCATTTTTTTACCATTTATTATTTTATGCACCCTCCTCCTCCTCCTTATTATTCTCTGAGGTGCTGGGTTGAACTGAGTGTTTCATGTATACTAGGCAAGTGCTGTGCTTCACCCTCAACCCTGCTCTGGTTATTTTGCTAGGTAGCCTGAGTTGGCCTCAAATTCAAGATATTCTTGACTACTTCTGGGACTACCACATCTTTTTTTCTCCATCATGGTAGTCTCTGAACTCTTTCCTGTTGGTAAAGAGAAAATCATCCTCATCATAGTTTATCCATCCCATAGCAAATCTTCATTTAAAATTAAAACCGTATGACACACTACACTGTCCAGGCCGGTGTCCCTCCAGCTTCTGTGAAAAGGCCCTGAATTTAGAGTTTGCTCTGGGACCAAGCACTTACATATCCTCTTCTGCTACTATTAGCAAACCTGTCAGGTCTCTCTTTCTTTGTCTCTTTCTTGTGTGCCAGTACTTGGATTTGAACTAGGAGATCACATTCTTCTTAGCTTTTTTTTCTTGCTCCAGATTGATACTTTATCACAGCTGAGTCACAGTAACACTTCCAACTTTTGGTGACTAATAGGAGACAAGAGTCTCGTAGATTTTCCTGCCTGAGCAGGCTTTAGACCACAAGCCTCAGAGCGCAGCCTCCTGAGTAGCTAGGATTATAGGTGTGAGCCACTGGTGCCTGTCATCTATTGTGGAAGGCCAGAACTGAGATTGTATCATGTGTATGAAGAAGACGTCATCGGTACCCTGGTGTCTTAGCTCTCAATGACTGGCTCTATCTCGGGCCCTTCTTGCCCCTTTTTTCTTTGTCTTGTTCCAACACAGGTGTGGGACATGGGTCTGCCCTTTCATGAAGCCACAGACAGCGAGTCAGCAGAGAAATCTCCCTTTTATAAGCCGTGTCCTCCCAGTCCCTGGGACTGCTGCATTGGCAGGGCACATTCTTCAAAAAACAGTCCTGTAAAAATTGGGTTGAATGTGTAACCCTTCTTCATTCAATTTCTCTATTCATTCCTCTGAGTGTGCCGGGGAGCCAGAATTTTCTCAAGTTAAAAACTAAAGATACATTGTGTATTCATGCTAAGGGGCTGTTTTGGTTTTCTTTTTCCCAAGGTAGCTGTTAGGAGATTTATTTATTGAATCCTGTGGTTCTGGGGATTGAACCCAGGTCTTGAGCATGCTAAACAAACACTGTGCTACTGGGTTATAGCCCTAGTTCAGATGTGACATTTGAAATCAATATTTTTCTCTATGGTCATAAAATAACAATTAGGCTTGTCTTAGAGTATCTGCTTAGGTGATAGCTATATCATGAGAAAGAATTTTAAAACAATATTTGCTTTGAAGATTGGAGACAACTGGGTAACTGGTAGCTCATGCCTGTAATATCAGGAGGCTGAGATCTGAGGATGAGTTTGAAGCCAGCTTGGGCAGGAAAGTCAGTGACATCCTTTATCTCCAATTATCCAGTAAAAAGCCAGGAGGGGAGCTGTGGCTCACATGGTAGAGTGCCATCCTTGAGCAAAGGAAAAGCGAAGGGACAGTGCTCAAGCTCTAACACTGGCACACGCACACCCACACCCACAAATCTGGAGTGGATCACAAGTTCAGAGCATCTGGGGGTTCCCCTTCTCCTCCCATCTCTCAGCTCTTAGGATTCTGAGAATCTAGACAATCTAGACTCCCTGGAGCCCCCAAAGCTGCCTTGTCCAGGAAGCAGAATACACAGCAGCTGCTTCTGTGAGCCTCTGGTTTGAGGGCCTCTGCTACGGGCCTCATGTCCGGGCTGCTGCCAAGGCCTTTGGCTTTCTTGAATGACCCGGCCTAGTGCTGGCGTTTCAAGGCTGGGTGCTCCCCAGCTGGAGCACTGGAAATGCTTGGGTGGCATCCTGAGAAAAGGAAGCTCACTTGCAAGAAACTCCCACCAAGTAAATCACCAGGACCGGATGGTTTCCATCCAAGAGCTGGGGAGGAAATGAAGTGTGAAATAGCACAGATACTGATGAAGACATTAGTTCTCCATTAAATCCACAACTGTGTCAGAGCAGAACTTTGCTAACATGATGACCTTATTGCTGCAGGGGAGATATCAGTGGCCTGCCGGACGCCTCTGGAAAACCTGGACCACTTGGGTGGATAAACATGAGATACAGACTATGACAAAATAAAGTTATTTCCTCAAAGTAGGTAAGAGGGCTATCGTGACAATTCACGTGTGGCAGCGTTTAGGTAGAAGCCATAGGAGGATGATGAAGATCTTATGCATATGCTGCTATTTTCTACTCCCTTGCCCATGGCAGACATCACTAATCAATCTCTACACTTCCTTCTGAGCTCAGGTGGGGCCTCGTGCATCTCACTTTTGTGCTATTCCATGTTATTGTCAATTAGTCAGAATTGGTGAATACATTTGCTTTTCTTTTTTTTTTTTTTACATTTGCTTTTCTTACCTAAGAGGTATTATTATTATAATTATAATTGTTATCATTATCATTGTTATTGTTACTGATCACCTTAGCACATGACTAAATTATAAATTATGACAAGAAGAAGGAAGTATTCTTCAGGAGGTTTATTAGCACCACCCCAACCCATACCTGAGATTCACTGCCCTGATTTCATCATGGGCCCTGCACTGGAATTATTTTCTCATTGTACTGAGCAAAGTTTCCCGTTGCTGACAGTGAGTGAGGGAATTTGGCTATAACCATTCTCCCTGTATCCTGGAAACCTCTCTCTAAAGGGGCAGATGGTCCAGATAGCATCCTGGAATGAACTGCAAGTTCATCATTCAAAGATGACATTTGTCTGCCCTCTTTGTGGAATAGGCTATTGTGTACGATCAGTGAATAGTTGTTATATATATTGATCATAACAGAGAATCAGATGCTAGGTGCTGGTGGCTTAGCTTGTAATCCAAGCTACTCAGGGGGCATGGTTTGAAGCCAGCCTGGGAAGAAAAATCCATGAGACTCTTATCTCCAGTTAAACAGCAACAAGCTAGAAGTGGAGGTATGGCTCAAGTGGCAGAGCACCAGCCTTGACTGACAGAGCTAAGGGAGAGAGTGAGGCCCTGAGTTCAAGTCCCAGAACCAGCACAAACAAAAAAATGGAAAATTAAAATATGGTGAAGCAAGCTTATCAAATTTAGCAGGGGAGGGCTAGGAAGGTGGCTCAGTTGTAGAGTGCTTGCCTTGCATGCCTGAGGCCCTGGGTTCAATTCCTCAGCACCATATAAGCAGAAAAAGCCGGAAGTGAAGCTGTGGCTCAAGTGGTAAAGCACTAGCCTTGAGCTGAAGAGCTCAGGGACAGCTCCTAGGCCCAGAGTTCAAGCCCCACGACCCACAAATTTAGCAGGGGAGAGGTTCCAATTATAGTGCCACATTTCATTGGCACATGGAGCTAGTTGAGTGAGTCAAAGGCCAAAGGGACTGTGATATGATAAAGATCTGTCAGCAGACCTGGCTCCTAGTCCCCACTTTACCACCTGTAATTGGTGAGCGTGGCTTACATCTTGCAGAATCATGGGTCATGGAACGAGACGCTGGGAGGTAGGTGTGGCTAGGGTCCTGCCCACCCAGGAGTAGACGGCTGTCACCTTCATTTTCAAGATGAGGCAGTAGTGACCCAGCAAATGGGCCAGATGCAGGTGGTGGGTGGTTCCCATCTATAATCCTAGCTACGCTGGAGGTTGAGATCTGAGGATCCACGATTGAAGTCGGCCCAGACAGACAAATCCATGAGACTCCTATCTCCAGTAAACCAAGAAAAAGCTAGAAATGGAGGTGTGGCTCAAGTGACAGAGGCCGGCCTTGAGCAAAAAATAAAAGCCTTGTGGGAGTGCAAAGTTCCAAGTTCAAGTTCTCTCAGTATTGGCACACACACACACACACACACACACACACAACTAATGCAGAGGTAACTTCTGTTTGTTATTCTGTCTGTCACAGCGTGGTAAAAATAGATGGAGGCTCTGAGCAGCAAACAAGGTGAGCTCACCGAAATGTTCTTTCCTCTGGCTGGCCCACACCGTGTGGCCCTTGGGAAAGCCTTGGCGCCGTGGCCTTGCACGCCAGCTCCACCCAGCCTTTTCAGGGGAATGGCCTGTCCATCTTGGTGCCAGGTACAGGCTCTGCCCCAGAGGCTGAGAGGGACCACTGATACAGAGAGCCTGTCTCTGGCCAGGGGACAGGCGTGTGTTTCCTCAAGGGTAACCTTGGAGAGCTCTTGGCACACGTGAGGAGAGACAACCTGGTGAGCTGTCTGTGTCCATGCTGCTGATCAGAGAGCAAGACTCAGGTAAAAGCAGTCAGGCAATGCCTAGCACGTAACGTGCCAGCCACAGACTTCCCAGAGGATCTCACGGGCATGTCACGAATCCTGTTTAATATTTATATGCTCCCAAGGTTACCCTCAAGGCACATGGGAAAGAAGGAAGCAGGCAGGGAAAGTACCTTGGCCTCCGGTGATCGTTTAGCTGTCATACCAGCACAGAGAAGCATGGCCACCATCTTCACCAGGGAGCACAAAACAGCTTTAGTTCTTGTTCTTTTGAAACAGGATCTCAGGAACCCGGCTGACCTTGAACTTGTAAACCGTCTTGAGGACTGGGATCTAGAGGACGTAGGTCTTCATTCCTGTCCTACATTTTTTTTTTTTAATTGTATACCAGTACTGGGGCTTGAACTCAGGACTTTGTCTTCCCACTTGGCTTTTTCACTCTGTGTTGGCACTCTACCACGTCCAGGCTTTTGCTGATTAGTTGGAGATAAGAGTCTCTGTGATCTGTCTGCGCAGACTGGCTTTGAACCACAATCCTCAGATATCAGCCTCCTGAGTAGCTGGGACTACAGGCATGAGCCACCAGCCACCAGCTCTTGATTCAGAAATTAATATTTTATTTATTTTGTTTTTTGTTGTTGTGGTTTTTTTTTGGGTCCAGTCATGGGGCCTGAACTCTGGGCCTGGGCGCTGTCCCCCAGCTCTTCAGCTCAAGGCTAGTGCTCTACCACTTGAGCCATAGCGCCACTTCCGGCTTTTTTTCTTTTTGCTTATATGGTGCTGAGGAATTGAACCTAGGGCTTCATGCATGCAAAGCAAGCGCTCTGCCACTGAGCCACCTTCCCAGCCCCAGAAATTAATACTTTATGACATAATTTTTTTCTTCATAAAAATTCACTGCATCCATTTGAGATGATTTATAGCTGTAGCATTAGGGGGCAGCCAGTGTCAAAATCATTTTGATTTGCACGAAATAACCTTGCCCATAACATTTGGATTTTTGATAGGCATATATTGCACATTCACTTATAATTTTATATATAGGGTGTAAAATAATATGAGTAAGCATATGTATATATACTTACTGTGTATACATTTTACATATAACTCCCAGATATTTTAGGAGTTGTCAGCTTTCAAATTGTGGAAACCTTGGAGGACACGCTTTTCAAGTCTTTGATTGCTTTTGTTTGGTGCCAGGGCTTGAACTCAGGGCCTGGTAGCCATTCATGAGATTGCCATTGTTTTTAAAACTCGGGAATACTGTTCTACTGCTTGAGCCACAGCTCCACTTGCAGTGTTTTGGTAGTTAATTGGAGATGGGAGTCAAATGGGCTTTTCTGCCTGGACTGGCTTTGGACTGTGATCCTTAGACCTCAGCCTCCTGGGTAGTAAGGATGACAGGCATGAGCCGCTGAACTGGGATTTTCAGAGCTTCTAAAGAAGGTACGAGGTGGTGTGTTCTCAATTTGTGTCCAATAGTAACACTGCATATCATATGGAAAAATCTGCCCCAATGTTAAATCAATCCTGATTATACGTTGAATGTAGTATATAAAGTAGTACTTTAATATATACATCGCTCGCATGCCACCCCTAAGATCTCATCCTCCACACTTGTGAATTCTTGGGGAAAAAAATTACTTCCACATGTCCTTAAAACTACTTAAAATTTTTGACTGGCTGGTGGTCCAGTGAGGCTAAATATCTAAGCTGTCAAAATGCCATCTTTAAATGTCAGTGATACATAGGAGGCTTGGAATTAGCCAGGGCTGAATTTATCACGGAACAAAGGGGAGGTGGTGATTTCCACACCCATAGGAGCAGGAGGGGAATCTCCCCTCCATGGATTAGAAGCCAGCATCCTAAAACCACGTCCCTGAGTGCTGGGCCTTTGCCCAGAAAGGAGGAGAGGCCAAGTACTGATGCCTTTTAAATGACAGGGTGTCTGTGGGCACTGTGGTCCGGGACACTGGGCAGGGAGTTGAGGGGGTCTCTCTTCTTTCTCCTGTGATCTATCAGAGTTGACAGAACCTAGAACCACTCTGTGTACAGCAATGTTCAAAGCTGGAAGCCATCCAGATCATGTATGGAATTGCCGATGTGTTTCCCTGGATGGTGCTTACATTCACATGTAAATAAGTGAGGCCCTCTTTTCTTCTTTTAATCATTGATCAGAGTTAACTTGTAATTGCTTGGAGACTCCACTAGGCTGAATTTTCTTTGCCTTTTATTTCAGTTTTTGGAACTATCTTTAAGTAGTTGTATAAAGAGATTTCAATTCAGCTTGTTTGTTTATGAGTACAATGTCACCCCTCTTACCATTCTCCCCCATCTCTCCAACCCCACCCATCCCCTCTTCTAGGCTAATGTTTTTTGTCTGTTGTGAGGCCTGAACTCAGGGCCTGGGCGCTGTCCCTGAGCATCTTTTGCTCAAGGCTAGCACTCTACCACTTGAGCCATAGTTCCACATCTGGCTTTTTCTGTGTACGTGGTACTGAGGAAGCCCTGGGTTCTTCATGCATGCTAGGTGAGCACTCCACCACTAAGCTATATTCCCAGGCCTACGGTACTTTTAAGTTAGCTTAGAGACTTCCAAGAAGACCAAGTAAACCATGATCACCATCTTATAAAGTAGAGTCACGAATAAGCTCATTATTCAATCTGGAAAATTCTGAACACTTTCCATGGTGCCTTTTCAGGGGAAATTTAAAAAAAATTTATTGAGATTAAGTGAATACATAAATTTCACAGATTTCACAGTGCTGTGAGATAGCGAGACTCAGTCAAAGCCACAAACACATTTTAACCTTCCCAAGGCAAATTGTCATTATCATGGTCTGTAATGTTGGTGAATTCATAGGCCATGAGCAGAGCACTGAGCTAATTTCCAGAATGGGTCTCCCCCAACCCCATGATTTTCTCTTTCCCCTGCAGTGCATGCATTAGCTTTTGAATAAAAAGTACAACCTTCAAAATAGCACATTATGCAACAGAATCAGTGGAGACAGGTTTCGGCAGAAGTCTCCCCTCAGGAGAAGAAAAACGGACCCTTGGAGGACGCTCATTTTGACCCCCGGCTCCCGCAAGCCTGAAGGAGGGCTTGAATCCTAAGCCCAGGTGCTCAGGAAATCTCCTGTCACTCCAAGAGGAGCTGGCACGCGGTGCCGTGGCCGGAGCTTCTAAATACAGTTCAGGCTGGGTCATGGCGACAGATGCCACGCTGGCAGCCGCGTGGAGAGTGTTTAAATGCTGGCCCCGGGCAGCAGAAAGCCTAATGGGGAGGCGGGTGGGAGCAAGTTGGGCCAAGAAATCCTGCTGCCTCTGCAACACCAGCAACTCCATCAGAGGGCAACGGGCACCCATGAACACACCGGCTATTTTAGAAGCTGTCAGCCCCCAAACTGCTGACAGGCTTGGAGCTCACTCTCTCTTCAAGAGTCATTCTGACCCTTCAAGGTAGGTAGGCCCCGGGGTAAGCAGAAGATGCTTAGGCCGTGGGGCAGGCAGCCACCCGTGACCCCAGTGAAGATGAGTCGAAGGGTCAAGGGATGAATAGGAAATAACATGTGGGCTTGGAGATTCCCAAACCAGCCTTCTTACTTACATGGACAGAGTTCATAATTCCGGCCTCATTCCACTCCCTTCTACTGGGCCCTCACCAAAAGCCTTCTCCAGGGCTAGGGGCCCTTGATGACCTATTTATTCCCTTTTGGGAATGTTTTTTTTTTTTTTAAAGAAAGAATCCCCTTCCCCAATCCCCTAGACTTTTCCTGGGCTTTTTCTGAGGTCAGAGGTTGTAAGGGTGGAATTCTAAATTTTGCAAGTGTCTTAAGTTGGGGTCATTGAATTGTACATATGAAGACAACGTGGTTAACGTCATTTACCTATGCCCTTCACTTTGACCTTCAGTGCTTGGCCCGTGTCCCCAAAGTGGACTCCTTTCTGCTATTGAAATGTTTTGGTGTTAAGGTTTCTAAAAATGATGCTGGATAAGTTTGGGTTTGGGGGAAAGAAGGACCTGG
Source organism: Dipodomys ordii (assembly GCF_000151885.1). Taxonomy (NCBI): domain Eukaryota; kingdom Metazoa; phylum Chordata; class Mammalia; order Rodentia; family Heteromyidae; genus Dipodomys; species Dipodomys ordii. The sequence goes on along the minus strand of NW_012267294.1, from coordinate 7,537,241 downwards.
GGTCTCTTCTTCTCTCAGACTTCTTGGGATGGTGGCATATTGTGTTATGTTGTCTAAATTCCAGTGGTCATACTGTCCACTCTTAGGACATCCCACCCATCCTCCTAAGCACCAATTCTCCTCTCCCCACCAGGCTTCCTTGCCTAGTCTTGGGCTAGAGACTTGCTCTTGACATGGTTGTTAGCTGCAGCCTGGCTCCCAGCAGCCTCCTGGTTCCTTGGCGGGGGGGGGGTGTCTCTCCATATCTCCTGGGACAATGGCCTTGGACTGTTTATTGAGGCTTTGTCACCATCTTTACCTCTTTGTTGAAGCCTAGAGTTTGCTTTCCTGGTCTCTTGGTTTCTTGCAAATCTGACATAAGACATTTCTAGAACTCGGTCCACCTTTTCCAGACCTGTCATTTTTGTTCTCAAACAATGAGGAGCTGATTGTCACTTAAATAGAGCCACATCAAAACAGACTTTTCTTTGTGGCTCTTGCATTGTTTCCTTGTTTTCTATTCATCTGTCTTTTAAACTATTGCTCCTAATAACATTGAGTGGTGTGTGTGTGTGTGTGTGTGTGTGTGTGTGTATACACGTGTGTGTGCCAGTCCTGGGGCTTGAACTGAGGTCCTTTTTTATACAAGGCTAGTGTGCTACCTCTTGAGTCACAGCTCCACTTCTGGCTTTTTGCTCTTTAATTGGAGATAAATCTTATGGATTTTCCTGCCTGGGCTGGCTTTGAACTGTGATCCTCAGATCTCAGCCTTCTGAGGATTTCAACATTCACTTTGAATAGTTTTTGCTCCCAGCTCTAAAATATTCTCTTTACCTATGTTCTTTTCCATTTTACATTTTCTCTCTTGGGATACATTTCTCTTCATTTGAAGAGCACACTCTTTTGTCAAAGCAAAGATAGAGAGGGATGCGATTAGGGAAAGATCTAACTCTTAATGACAACCTCCATTTCTGAATGAAGGGGGGAATTAGATATACTCTTATGCTGCACCAGAGATGTTGAGGAGAGTCTATAGCTCCATGATTTTCATTTCAGCAGAGAAAAGTAGCTCAGCCAGCCTAAGGAGCCACGGATGTGGTCACACATCGGGGTCTGTGTGATTCTACAGCTGGCTTGTGCTCCATTCTGGACCCACGGTGTGTCTGGAAGCCCGCCTGCCTCACCACCCAGCAGGAGCACTGAAGATGGGGGCAGGGGTGCGGCATCGCTCCATGTGGGAGCGCTTCTGGTCCCGGGGAATGAATGTCTCTGCTTCTCCACCCCTGCCTCACTTCCGTAAGAGCTAGAGAGTTTGTAAGGAGCGCTGTCCTCTGCCCATTCTGTCTTCATGACCCCATCACCTTCCCTTGTCCAGGTCATGTGGAGGAGGGTTAGGATCGGAGTATTTTCCAGGTTGCATGGCTCTGATGGCTACTCAGAGAAGCGATTGATTTCAACCACACGCACTGAAAGCCCCCGAAAGGTTTCGGGTCAGATCTTTCCCATCAGCTGAGCGCAGCTCACAGTCATGGAAGGGAAAGCTGGTAGGATTTTTCACCCTGGCTCATGACTTGGGAGGCAACTCCAGGATTTCACAGCGATTTCACTGGGAACGCTGGGAACACGGATTGCTGTGAAGATAACCAGGGATATACTGTCTTTGGGAAGCAGGTTTGAAGAACCATAGTCAAGACCCTTCTTCTGGTACCAGACACCCTCTCAGCTCTCCTCTGCCTATAGGTCTTCTCTTACGTTGCTTAACATACAGCATTTCATTCAATCCTTCATTCATTTATTCAACAAAATAACACCTCATTGAGAACAAGAGGAACAGTACAATACGGTATGGTTCACAACAACTGCTGTTTTTGTGTGTATGTGTGTGTGTGTGTGTGTGTGCGCGTGCGTGTGTGCACGTATGCATGCTTTGGTACTGGGACTCAAACTCAGAGGCTGAGTTTTGTCCCTTAGCTTTTTTGCTCAAGGCTGGTGCTCTACTACCTGAGCCCACATCTGGCTTTTTGATGGTTAATTGGAAATAACAGTCTTTTAGGCTTTCCTACCTGGGCTGGCTTTGAACCATAATTCTCAGATCTCAGCCCCCTGAGTAGCTAGGATGACAGGCATGTGGCATCAGCTCCCAGCTTTCAATTACTATTCTTTAACCATGTCTGATGGGTTTTACTGTCATACTTCTGCCACACTTCCTTTCCTAGAAGACCATTCTTCTCTTCCACCTCTCTGCCTTTACATCTTACACATCTTTCTCCCTGAGACCCAGAAATGACCTCTAAGATGGAGACATGTTAAACTGTGATGACATTTTTAGTCATTATTTCTCTTAGATGACAGGGCCTGAGAAGCAGCATTGGTGTATCCAGACCTTCTGCTCTTGGTGAGATGCTTATGTCTGTGATATATCCATATATCTTGTTTGAAGCTCATCACAGTTTCTCAAAGTAGGTACTAATGATGAAATTAATGACAAAGTGAGATGATTAAACTAAAGACTGAAGAGGTCAAGTTACCTGTTCAGGCTAAACAATTGAGAGGAGAGTGCTGTGGATGAGGCCCGGGACTCCCTAATGTGCTAGATGATATATGTGTTGGGTTTTGACATCCACACAGTTATTAGACCTATTTGCAGACTTTGCCTGTGTATCTAAGGATTTTGTAAGCGTCTGGGGACATAGATCTATCTTCATTCCATTTGGCGCCTCTCAAAACACCCAAATATTGCCAGGCCCATGGTAGTGAAGAATTATTCGCTGAGTCAATCAGTGATGGAGTGGATTGGTTCAGAAGATCTAAAGAAGATCATGGAAGACATTATGAAGGATTTGCTGGCCATTGTACCACTGGCATTCACCCAACAGAAGAGTTCTTCATGTTTCCAGAGTGTGGTGAGTAGATGGTAAAGTTGCTGTAGCTAGAGGTCTCCTGAGCATCAAGTCATGGATATGTCAGACCTGGCTCAGCTCAAATGTCTGTCCTATTGGAAGTTACCATTTCCAAGGGCTCTGTTTCCAGCAGTCATAGTTGAATGACTTAGAAATGGGCTGGTTAAATTTTCCCTTGGTTTATTCTTTGGTGTGAATGGGAATGTGCTTCTACGTTGATGTGGCAAATGCTTTTAAGGCCTTTGGAGGAAGGCCTATTTTTTCAACTCACAGGAATGAAAAGAGCACAATGGCAGGGGTAGAGTTGTCCGATGGCAGAGGCTGACGAGGCCACAGGTGGTGGAGAATAGTTAGGAGTCATGGTTGCAGAAAGCAAATGAGCACTGGATTGGGGGTGAGCTAATGGGTTGCTTCACCCAGGAACAATGCCAAGGGCTTTGAGGAGGGGCGTGCACTGTCAGCTGCTGGCCTGAAATGGACTGAAGACCACCCCAACTGGATCTGATCAACATTTAGACTTTGATCAAATCAACTTTTGATGCAAGAGGCCTTTAGGATGGAGATTTTCATAAGACTTGTGGCTAATTCTTATTTTTGTTGTTGCTGGATTGTGCCGATACTGGGGCTTGAATACAGGCTCTCTCTCTCTCTCTCTGGCTAAGAATTTCAGGCTAAGAATTTCTATCTGTGCTGGCTTTGAACTGAGATCTTCAGGTCTCAGTCTCCTGAGTCACTAGGGTAACAGGTCTGAGCTGCCAGTACCTAGCTCCAATATTATAATTATCTGTGCATTTATCAGGAAAATTTTCTAAACTAAAAATGAGTGTCACAGTTATAATTGTGTGGAGAGAATGAAAAGAAGGACTTAAATTCATAGAAAACCCAGAATCCATTTCTGTCTCATTTTTTTCCCTTCTCAACATTGATATAGAATCTTCTATGTTATTAGCTACTTTCTCTTTTATGAAGTGCTTGCTTTTTTTTTTTTTTTCGGGTCCTGGGGCTTGAACTCAGGGCCTGGCAATATACCTGAGCTTTTTTGCTCAAGGCTAATGCTCTACCACTTGAGCCAGAGCACCACTTCCAGCCTTTTCTGAGATAAGAGTCTTAATGGACTTTTCTGCCTGGACTGGCTTCCAACTGTGATCCTCATATTTCAGCCTCCTAAGTAGCTAGGATGACAGATGTGAGCCACCAGCACCTGGCTGTGCTTTCATTTTATTATAGGTTGAAATCTCTTCAAGTGTAGATATTCACTTAAGGGATAAAACTTTTGCACAAATAAGCATTTGAAACACTTCCTTGTCCTCTGTCATTACAATGCTGTCACTCCAAATTTCTCAAAACATCCTCCAAGCACTGCATTAGCTGCTATTATTTTACTTTCAGCTAAAGCAAAGAAGATAAAGCAGGTGTATGATTTAGTAGTGACACTCAGAGTCTGTCACATCTGGATATTTTACCCAGGTAGAACTGAGATAAGTAAGTGAAATACAAAATTCCTCAAAGATAATAAAAACAACGTAAAAATTAGTTCCATGTAGCAAAATAGACCCCTCACGCTCATACACACTCATTGAACAATGTGAAGCTAGGGAAGAGATCTCAAATATTCCCCAACATAATTATCCTGGTATGGAAAGAGAGCGATTTCCTGGTGGCCTTGGATTGGCTTTTCCTCCCCACAGAATGGACAGTGTGGGGGTTTCCTCAGAGCTGTCTTCTGACCACATGGCTGGGGTGGGGGTGGGGGTGGGGTTGGGGGCTGGGGGCGCAGCTCTGCAGGTTCAGGTCTGGAAATGGGAAATGGCATATAGCAGGAAAAACATCAGGTCTCCTGTCAGAACAACTCACAGCCCACTTGGACGCTTTTGATTCGGACGCCTTTGATGTATGCGATGCCTCAGTCTCCTGATTTGTTAAATGGTGTCAACCGTGCTGACTTTGTAGCGATTCTAGGAAAATTACATGAGATACACGTAAAATGTCTAGTATAGTGTCTGTTATATGCCTCCTCCTCCTCTTCCTTTTCTCCTCATTACTTACCCCTCCTTTCCTTCTCCTTTTCCTCCTCTTCTTCCCTCCTCCCCCCTTTTTTCTTACTCTTCTTCTCCTTCCTCCTCCTCCTCCTTTTCCTCCTCCTCCTCCTTTTCCTCCTCCTCCTCCTTCTTCTCTTCCTTCGCCTTTTCCTTCTCTCCTCTTCCTCCTTCTCCTCCTCCTTTCCTCCTTCTCTTTTATCTTGTCATTTGTGGGGCTTGAACTCAGGGCCTAAACTCTGTCTCTGAGCTCTTTTGCTCATGGCTAACAGTCTATTACTTTGAGCCACAGCTCTACTTCTGGTTTTTGAGTGATTAATTGGAGATAAGAGTCTTCTGGGGAACTTTCTGGCTTTGAACTGTGATAATCAGATCAACTTCCTAAGTGGTGTGAGCCACTAGTGCCTAGCTCTCCTCCTCTTTCTCCTCATCCTTGTCCTTGTCCTCCCCTTCTTTTCTTCCTTCTCCTCTTCCTCCACCACCTCCTCCTCCTCCTCTACCTATCCTTGTCTCTACCTTCACAACATTCCTGAGTTTGAACCCTTAATGGCCTTGAGCTCTTGCCTGCTCAACAAGAAACATATTTTAAAATGACAGAATAATGATCACTGTCACTTCTTTGCAAAGCCTCTTTAAAAGGCTTGGATCTCAGGGATGGGCCGTGTCCTTGCTGCGCTTCTGTGTTCTCGGGTTGTTAGGCAGGGAGTGGTTTGGGCAGCTAAAGAGATAAGAGGACTTAGTCTCCTTAATTGGCATATTGGCAGGCGGATTGCCGGCTTCAGGTTGCGTTCCCCCTGTTTCTCAACCAGAATTTGTAAGGTATGAAGAGCCCAGAGACTCCATTCCGTTACTAAAGCCATCTAACGGGCTCCTCGTAGTGTTTGCTACCATCATAATTTTAGCTTAATCCAACTGGGGTTAGAGTTCATTCTCTTGAAGCTGTGTGCGGAGTATCAAATTTGAGCTCGGCGCGTCCTCAGGGCAGTGCCAGATGCTCAGCCTGGGACATATTTAGAGCTCCTCCCTGGGGAGTTTCATCACCAGCCTGCTTTGAGCTACCTGATGCAGTGTGTCCGTGCAGACCAATTTCCCCTGCCCACATCCTCTGAGCCAGAGCGCAGCCTTGGTTAGGAGATGCCCATGTCTCTTCCCACGTGAATGGGTGTCCTGAAACCCCAGGGCCAGGAAGATGACCAAGGAATCGCTGTCGATGTGCACATTTATCAGTATTTAGCAGGAAAAAAAAGGGTCAGGTGTGTGATGAGCATCGGTAGTGTGTGTTTTGTAGTTGTTTCAAGCTGTTTTCTTTCTTGGGAACATGGGAGAACGGATGTTCAGCCCCATGGAAGGGGCTGGGTGCATCTCTCTGCTCAGAGGATTCCACCCTTGCAGCTGTCTTCTGCCCACCCGTCTTCCACACTGAAATCAGATGTGGGGGTCGAGGCAAAGCATGTAGCCCAGTGTGTGGAATTCATGGGTCGGAAGGGAGACAGATACATCCTCACCTTCATGTATGATGAAACTTTAATCTGTAGAGAAGAAAGGCCCAAACTCCTATTCTGGCACCTGAGGTAGCCTTGAGTATAATCTATATTGACTAGAACATAGTAAATGTTCAGTAAGTAGTGGTGTAGTTGAGCTGATATCTCGATCTCTCTCAGCTTCTCCCTGTGTTGCTGTCCTTGTCTCTTCCTATGTATCTGTATCTCTGTATCTCTGTATCTATCTATCTCTGTATCTCTGTATCTCTGTATCTATCTATCTATCTATCTATCTACCTACTTACCTACCTATCTTCTATATATCTATCATCTATCTTTGCTAAGTAGCTCAGGCTGGCCTATAACTTTCTATGTAGCTAGGCTGGTCTTGAGTTCCTGCTTTGGCCTCCTAACTGCTGAGATTACAGGTGTGAACCACCATGCTTGGTCTCCATCTTCATCTCTTATATGACTTTCCCTTTTCCCTTCCACACTTTAGACTCTGGCTATGGCAGTTTCTTTCTTTTGCTTTATCATTCTCTAAAAGAATTCCAATCTTTTTCTATGCTATTACTACTACCTGAAACTATTTCCCATTATTTCTTTGCTCATTTATATTGGACTTACTGGCAAGTCTTCTCAGTGTTCTTACCATGGACGTCTTTCCTCCCGAAAGCTCCTCAATACTCTTCCCAACTTTCTTTGGAGCGTTTCATATAGTCAGCCTCATTTGACAGCTTACTTTGTCCTTCCTGCTAGACCAGGAGTGCCTTAGGGGTAAGAACTTGGTTATCTGTTATGTTCAATTAATACACAGTCCAGTTTACACAAAGCAAAATGATCAGTGAGATGAAAAATGGAATTAATGTAATCTCAATGCCCAGACTTCTTAGGGAGCAGAACTGATATAATCTAAACTCTAGCATTAAGATACAATATAGAGATAATAACCAACATTTCTAGTTTTTTTTTTTACTAAATGGTATTTCTATAAAAAAATCTTAGCAGAGTCCCTGTGAGAGCTCTTTAGCATTAATCACAAATTCTTTTGGATAGTGCTTGTGAGCTCCTATTCATCCCCCTACCCAAATGATCATCATGATCATTAGATTATGTCTTATAAAGACAAAAGTATGTATTTATCTATTAGGTATGTGTGTATTTATTTGTCAGTCAGAGGTTTGAACTCAGGGCCTTGTACTTGCTAAGCCAGTACGCTCCCCCTTCAAGCCCCATCAATACGGTTTTTAAAGGTAGGATCATACTTTTGACCCCCAGCTTCCAATCACCAAGATAAGGAAAGCATGGTACAGTGCACTCACAAGAGACTCCCAAGATCCCCATGCTGGTGGGGGAGAGGGTGGAAGAGCTTCACGAGTAGAGGTGCGCTGCTCTCTGAAACCAGGAACGATTCTTGAAAATCCAGCATTCAAGGTAGATCCTTATTATCTGTCCCAGTGTAAAACCCATTGTAATGCTGTCTAATATCAAGTGGTGTCAAAATCCCAGCATATGCTCTGTTGGCATCTTCTGATTATGGTAACCAGACTGGCACAGTGCAGTTGGTTTGCTATTCTAAAACGTGGCGGCCTCTTAACTATGCTACGGATTGGTCCACTAAACGCTAGAGGTAGGAGTGACATCCTAGCACCCCTAATTAAATGTGCCTGGGCGGTTCTATGAAGATGAAGGAAGTTGGGGACCCACATTGTGATGGGAGCTGGCCAAGATCAAACACATTTAAGCCACTTTAGCTGTAGAGTCGGTCCAAAAGAGTCCAGACCACGTCACAGAATTCCTAGATACTCTGCACAGCCTAAATATGCAGAGACCCAGTCATCGAATCAGTAGTGCTCTAGTCCTGGAGTTTTTCAATTTCTCTTCCTTTCAGTTTCTTTGTTCACAAACTGACACAAAAATGCATACCTCCCTTATCTATCAGAAGGATTTTTTAGACATGTCAAATACAAATGAAGAAACTACTTATTGCTGCTGTTCATAAATACACTTATTAAGTTCAACAGGTAATAATGTATATTTTTACCAAAGCAAGACAGGGGTGGAAAGTCACTGATGTGCTGGGCTGGTGAGTAGATTCTCTTCTTAAGGACATTTTTGGATGGAAATTAGTGTTCGTTAGGCCTTGTGAGTCACACAATGTTACTGGTTTAGTATAAATTTGTAAAATCATTTCTTTTAATTTCTTTAAGTGTAACTTCACCCCGATTTGGTGAAATACTACTCACAAGAGGAATCTTTCTGAGTCACCAAATGATTTCTTTTTTTTTTAACATATATTTTTATTTTTGCCAGTCCTGGGACTTGGACTCAGGGCCTGGGCTCTGTCTCTGAGCTTCTTTTGCTCAAGACTAGTGTTCAACTACCAAGCCACAACGCCACTTCTGGCTTTAAAAACAAATTATTGGAGATAAAAGTCTCATAGACTTTCCTGCCCAGGCTGGCTTTGAACCATGATCCTCAGATCTCAGCCTTCTTAATAGCTTGGATTACACACGTGAGCCACTTGTGCTAACATGTGTAATGACTTTTTAATGATTGTTTTCTGAAGAAGGGAAGTAATAGATAAAAAAGAACTCACAACTCACAGGTACAGATATATTTTTAATCTTTAAAGAACCGATTATATTTTAGGACAGATTATCTGATTTGATTTAGATAACCACTTATATATTTCTTATAATAGATAACTATCATATATTAGGTAACCACTTATATATTTCTTATAATAGATAACTATCATATATTAGGTAATCATTTTGATTAACAGATAAAATATTGATTTAGCTAGTCTAAATATTCTATCTAAGTATGATGTAGAAAGGCATTACATTTTATTTTCACTTAGGCACTAAATCCCAACTGAACTCTGAGATGACTTTTTTTTTTTTTTGTCAGTTGTGGGACTTGAACTCTGGGCCTGGGCTCTGTCCCTGAGCTCTTTTGCTCAAGGCGAGCAGTCTACCATTCTGGGCCACTTCCAGTTTTCTGGTAGTTAATTGGAGATAAGCTCGTGGCCTTTCCCACCCAGGTTGGCTGTGAACCATGACCCTCAGCTCTCAGTCTCCTGAGTAGTTAGGATTTCAGGCGAAAGCCACCAGTGTCCGGCCTGAGGTGACTATTTTTAAGGATATGGTAGAGTACCTTATTTTACAGGTGGCCTTCACTCCTCTAGAAGTCTTTTTTAAAGCTGTATAAAATATAAAATTAAGTTTATTTCCACATTATATTGTCTAAGAAACTGAGAATGGAAAATCTTATGGCGTATTCAAGTTAGCTGCGAACGTGTCTGGGGCTTCCAATTTGGGCTATACCATGTTAGTGAGGCCTTGGGAGTCTGGAGTATTTCCAGGGGTACGAATAGCTGCTTCTGAAAGTGTTTGCCCTGGGCCAGCTGCCTCTGTCTTTGTGGACTTGTCCATTTCCTTTCTGTAGATTCCTCAGCATGGTCACAGTCCTCTCAAATCCCGCTTTTCAGGACTTTTCTAAAGCAGTAGTGTTGGTAGGGAAAATGTGTGGTGAGTTCCTGTGCCATTCGTTCTCTGATTATTTGCATGTTCTCAGGTTCTATCTGTGCTACAAATGCTCGCTTTGAGATAAGCTTCCTCTGTGGACGAGGTCCTTCCCAGCACAGGGTGCACTGTAAGCACTCAGAAAACACACAATTAACCAGCTAGAAAACTCCTCTGTTTCTGATTATCTTTGCGGTACTTCATCTAATGCCAGATGCTCATAGGTGCTTAATGACTGGTTTGATTGAAACTGTAAGTCAAGCCTGAGAGAATGCTCACTACATTCTTTCATTCCCATGGTCATGTGACTCTCAAGGCTGGAGGCTTTCCCCTCACGTGACCATCTTCCCATGACAGTTTCGTGGGTGGGACTTTGAATGGAGGTTTTGCAGGTAAGGCCTGGCATGGAGGAGGAGTCCTGTGCTCTCCACGTTTGTCAGAGGTGGAGGAAATGCTGAGGGGTTCCAGCTCTGTCGTTCTCATCACATGATGAGAAAATTGGTTCTCTTGTGTTGAAGTGACTCTGCTGTTTGAGTGTATGTAATGCTACTTTTTGAGTCCCTTTGTGTCATCCCAGCTGACATAGTGAGACCAGAGTACCAGAGTCATTGGTTATTGCTTACATTTCCAGTGTTCATCTCCATTTCACTCCTGGTGTGACTTTGTTACCATGAAGCATTTATGGCTTCAGGTGATGATCATTGTTCCTGCCTCTTCTAAACATGTACTGGAGAAAATGTGTCTAAACCTTCCGTGAGTCTCTAATTAGATCCTTCAAATGCCTTCATGCCTGTGGACATCATAGATGAGGAGATCTATGTGTTGGTTATTTATTCATGTTTATTTTTAACATTGTCTTTCAATAGTTGTACCAGAGGGGGTTCAGTTCAACAAACCAGTTTAGAAGTACGCTGCGTCTTAATCAACATCATCCCTTCCCTCATCCTCCGTCTTTCCCCTCCCAGCTCCTCCAGTTACCTGACTCCATTTTCACATACCTATCTTGAGTATTCTGGCTTTCCCTCTCCATTTGTCTGCCCTCAGCCCCTTGACCTCCCTTCCAACCCAATACGTTTCAGCTTCTTGGCATCCATTTTGTTAAGCAGTTGTGAGGAGACTTTTTTAATGTGATAGGCCAGTTCAAAGCTATTTTGAAAAAAAATCTTGTTTTGAGAAAAAAATTTTGAGCCATCTCTGGTCAGTGAGAAGTGTCTGGGAGATCACAGCAACAAGATGGGATTTGAAAGTCCATGGTTGAGGGCATCTGAGTTGCTGTGTGTATGTGTACGTTCGCGCATGTGTGTGTGTGTGTGTGTGTGTGTGTGTGTGTGTGTGTGTGTGTGTAACCGTAAAACAATTCTGCTCCTGAAAGCGCTGCACTCGGGTCAGGATGAAGAGCTGCCGCTGAGAACCAGCTCTCCTCTCTGATCTGCACCTGAGGGAGTCCACGGCATAAAACTGTAGAGACATGTATAGAATACTTATAAAAGCTTCTAGTTGTTTTTGGTGAAACTAGCAGTTGGGACTGTGAGTAAACTCAATGTTTCATCAGGCATCTATCCTTTATTCAGGGCTTTGGGTTACTTCTGCAATATATTTAGAAATGAAGGATGAAGAATTGGCAAGGATGGAAGAAAATGACACTTGGTTCCCTGTGGACACTTTCTCTTCCCAGTCCTACCCCGCCCTCCTACCACGTTGACAGAGAAAATAAAACAGATCTAGAAAGAAAGAAAGTGTAGGAATTGTGGGATGTCCGTTTGCAGAGGTAGAAAGCAGTTGTCGGGAGGTGAAGATGGCAGTAAGATGGTGTGGCCTTCTGCCTCCTTCCCTCATAGTAGTGTCAAGGTCTCAGGTCCAAGAAGCACTGACCCTTGACAGCACCAAAAAGTAATTTCTCGATAGATCTAAGTAGACATTGCTCACTGGGCGCCGATGGCTCACATCTGTAACCCTAGCTGCTCAAGAGGCTGAGATCTGAGGATTGTAGTTCCAAGCCAGCCCGGGCAGGAAAGTCTGTGAGACTCTTAATTCCCACTAGCCAGCAAAAAGCTGTGGAGGTGTGGACGAAGTGGCACAGATCTAGCCTTGAATGAAAAAGCTCAGGGACAGTGCCTGGACTCAGATCTCAGGCCCCAGGACTGGCACATACACATAATACACAAATAGATATTTCTCCAAAGAAGATATCTATATGGCCAACAGGAACATGAAAACAGTGTTTATCACCACAATCAGGGAAGTCTTAGTCAAAACTACAGTGACATTTCATCCTGGCAGTAATGCTTATTATGGAAAAGAGTAAGTAGAGTAAATGCCGAAAGGATGTATAAATAAGGGAGAGCCTGGAGCACCATTAGTGAGGATTAAATTAGCACAGCCAGTATGGAAAACAGGTTCCTGAAGATAAAAATAGGAGTATCATATGATTCAATAATCTCACTACTGGGTGTATGTACAAAGGAAATAAAACCAAAATGTCAAAGAGACATTTGTACTCCCAGATTCATTACAACATTGCTTATGAGAAATGGAAGCAACTTAAGTGTCCATCAACTGACAAAATGGATAAAGTTCTGATGCACAATGGAATAGCATTCAGTCCTTAAAAAAAACCCTGTCATTTACAACAACATAGATGGAACCAAGGCTTGTTATGTGTAGTGAAATAAGGCAGGTGCAGAAAGACAAAGATGGTGTGATCTCACTCCTGTGTGAAAGTCTAAAAACAAGTTGGCTGGCCAGGCTCTGGTGGCTCACGCCTGTAATCCTAGCTACTCAGGAGGCTGAGACTTGAGGATCACGGTTCAAAGCCAGCCCTGGCAGGAAAGTCTGTTAGACTCTTATCTCCAATAAACCACGAGATAACTGGAAGTGGTGCTGAGGCTCAAGTGGTATAGCACTAGCCTTAAGCTGAAGAGCTGAGGGATAGTGCCCAATGCCCAGAGTTCAAGCCCCACAACCGACAGAAAACAAAACAAAACAAAAACCAAGTTGGCTTCATAGAAGTTGAGAGAAAAATGGTGGTCCCCAGAGGCTGTGGAGAGCAGGAAAGGGTGCTGGGGAGAGGTTGGTCCACAGGTTCTAGTTAGGTAAGAGTAAGAAGTTCTGGTGTACTATTGCATGGTAAGAGGGCTATACCATTCCCTAAATCTAGCATGTAGGAGATTGAAGGTTTTCACCATAGAGAAATAATAAATGCCTGAGGAGATATGTTCAACCTGATTTCAATAAAACATAATAGTATTGGTAACAGAATATAACATTGGTAACAGAATATCATACTACCCCAGTAATAGACATAATGCTTGTGATTTCATGTAGTAATTAAAAATAAATTTAATTAATAGTAAAATAAATTTAATTAGCATTCAGAAACTAAGAGAGCAACCCCAAACCCAAAGAAAAGATAAGCATTGAGGAGATGGAAATGCTAATTGAGCCCATTTGATCACGAGACCTGAAGGGATCTTTTGACCTGGAAAGATTCTACTTGCTAACCTAAACTGTCAAAATCTTATGACTTAACAATTCTTGACATTAGGTTCCCCAATGTAAACTTCAAACATGTCAGCGTATTCTCCGACTCCAGCCTTCCCCATCCTTCTCCTTCCCTGTTGTTCATCCCCCTGGTCATCAGGAGCATGGAAGATTCAGGAAAGGACCAATTGTCCCGGCAGCCCGCTTTCTGTTGGGCTACTCTGATTCCTCCTCCATGTTTGGACCAGCGCTCCTTGCCCGGGACTCACAAACCAAACAAAGTGTCTCCTGATCTCCCTTCTTCCCTTTGTTTCAATCGCTTTCTCCAGTAACGATTTCCATATGCTTATCGTCTTACCTCCCCAAAGAGGATTATTTTTATCCCCTCTCCATCCCAAATGACCTGATTGGATCATAGGAAAAACCATTTACTCAAACACGTGACAAAGAGCTTCTAAAGATCCCAAACCTCTTTTCATTATGTGTGATGTCCCAGGGCAGGGATGAACAGAGAGGAAGTGGCTGGATTTAAGAATAGCTGACAGATGGGTCAGGAGAGTCTGGACTGAGGGAGCAGGTTGAATAATCGTATGAATAAACTCGACAGTCTAACCTCGATCTCCAGATAGAGCCTGCGATCTCTATTTTCCTCCAACCTGGTATTTATTTTGTCATCTCGAGACTGGCCTCCCTCTCTTCAAGGTGGTGACATTAGTGCTCTTTATTACGGCTTGTCCTGGGCCAATTTTCTTCAGCTGTTGCTGAAACTTACTAAAATGCCAGATGTCAAGTTGGAAACACGAAACCCCAAAAGAAGGTCGTAAATCACAAAACCCAAACCATAAAAAAATATAATAAAATACTCTTAGTGTTGTGCTCTGGCGCTTCCCAGCTCAACTCTCCTTTTGTCCACCTCTCTTCAGGCTACCATGCTCCTCCCCATCCCGAAACCTAACCAAATCCCCCTTCTTTACAGAGCCAGGGGTGATAAGCAACTCAGCAGCATCTCACCCCAGGCTTGGCTCCTTGCATTGCAGATTCTGAGCAGAGCACCGGGTCCGACTCTGAGGTGCTCACGGAGCGCGCTGCCTGCTCATTCGGCGGTCACGCAGAGCTGGTCCCTGGAGCTGCCGGACCCGTGCCTGCCGCCATGTCATCCATGGAGGAGATCCAGGTGGACCTTCAGTGCGCTGATCTCTGGAAGAGGTTCCATGATATCGGGACCGAGATGATTATCACCAAAGCAGGCAGGTAAGACACTTCTTGCAATGGCCAAATTCTGAGAATCAACGGTAGTCGGAGCCTGTGTTCTTCCCTGCCTCCTCCGCATCATGGGTTTCTGGTCATCCTGGTGAAGCTGTAGCATCTTCTGCTCTCCTATTTCAGCCATGACTTCTTTTTGTGTTCATTGTGATTTTGCCACTGTCCTCCAGCGTTCAAATCTAAATGACCACCACTCCACAGTTTCTTTTTTTTGCAAATATATTTCAGCTACTCCCAAAGGGTCTAGGTATCCTAAGAGGCCGAAGATAGATCATCAAAGCAAGTGTTCCCAAACTTCCCTCTCCAGTCTCAGGAATTGTTCTCCCCAGTCAACAGCTTACGTCTTCTAGGATGACTAGAACAACCAGACACATAGTAAAAATTGGGCTTGGTGAGCTTTGGAGACCTGCTTCTTGGCCCAAATATCTGATTGTTGGCTTGAAATTATGATAACACGTTGACTGTGAGCCATATGCTTGGTGGCTCACGCCTACTCAGGAAGCTGAGATCCTGAACCTCAGGATGGAGGTTCAAAGCCAGCCCTGGGAAGAAAAGTCAATGAGGTTCTTATCTCCATTTAACCAACCAAATGTTAGAGGTGGAGATGTGTCTCCAATGGTAGAGCAACAACCTTAAGTGAAAGAAGCATGTGAACGTGCAGGGCCTGAGTTCAAGCCCCAGGACCGGTGTTACCCCTATACTTGTGGATCTCATACAAAACATAAATAGGTAAATACTAGGATGATAAAAAAAAGTTAAAATACATTTTCTCTTGAAATAGTTTTCAATAAACCACTTCTTTGTTGTCATCATTTTATTCTCCATAGCTAGGTTTCAGTTTCCATTGCCAGGTATCTATTCTATGTGAGACACTCATGTATATATTTTATTATATATTAATAAATATGCATATAAATATATTATACATAAACCTATATAATAAGTACTATATAAGCATCTATATAGTAAATTTTTGTCGGTCATGGGGGCTGAACTCTGGGCCTGGGTGCTGTCCCTGAACTTCTTTTGCTCAAGGCTAGCACTCTACCACTTGGGCCACAGCACCACTTCTGGCTTTTTCTGCTTATGTGGTGCTGAGGAATCAAACCCAGGGCCTCATGTATGTAAGGCAAACACTCTACCACTGAGCCACCTTCCCAGCCCCAAGTAAATATTTTATATATAATATCATTTAACTTTACAAGACCCCTGTGAAGGACTCCTGCGATCACAGGATAATAATAATCATGCTACCTACAAACAAGGGAGCAAAGACTAATAGTTAATTAACTTGACTAAGTCACTAACTTAGTCATGGGGTAGTAAAATGTAGCACCAGAATTCAACACCAGTCTGTGAGGCTCTCAAGTCATGCTCTTAAAAACTATTTATGACTGCGCTTCTAAGAAATGGTTGTAGTTTTTGCTCTTTTGGGTTCAAAATGAAAACAATTTACCTGACACTAAATTTGGGTTATAGTTTTGATTATACAAGAGTGGTCAATTGAAAACCAGCTGAACAATTCTCTTTGTGCTTTCAAAGCCAATGTCTATAGACTGACAAGTTGTGTGAAGGGAAGAGATCTACCTCACTGCTCATAGGTTACTTCCATGAATACGGACGTGAAAGGGGAAAGAATGCTTTTGTTGGGTCATCTACCCACTCAGTAGGATGCAAGCAAATCTGAGATTTTGGCCTGTTCCCTTTTCTCCTGAAACCCTCTTCCTTCTTTATATTTCATTACTAAATCAGTCCACCCGTAATCTCCTTAAATAAAGCCACTTTGAAAGAGAACATCTTCTAGGGCTGATTCTTTCTTGTCACTTGAGCTTTAGGGCTCTTACCTCATTAAGGCCTGGAAGAAAACAAAACAATTCAAGCAAAACGTTTTCATTTGAAAAGTTTTGCTCCTCCATGATTTATTCTGCCCACCTCTGTTCCTACAACTTCTTCTAGAGGCTGAAGAAAAGCGACTTCTTTCCTAGCACAGATAAACTTGGTTTCCTCATCAGTTGAATTGGAAACCTTTGCTTAAGTTTAGAACCTACGATTGTGACTTGTCTCAGGTGTTGCGATTCCATCTTAGATGATTCAGGAGCAGCTCAGAAGCACGTGGAGAAGTTCTACTGTTGATGAACTTCATTCCTCCTTTCTCATTGCCTGGCTGGTTTCTTCTCCACTTTCATTCTTACGCAGCATTATTTTCCATTTGGATTCCCATTTTCACTTTGCCCTATGTAGCTTTCGATGTTCTTTTTGTTTGTTTGTTTGTTTTTTTAAGTTCTCAGTTACCGTCTGTTTCTCTTCACACTCCAATCCTGTTGGTTCTGAATGAAGACTGTCTACACAATCAAGTTTTGAATCCTCAGTGTTTGCATGCAGCAACACAATCTCATAATCAGTACCACGGACAGAGGCGGTGGTAGGGATTCTTGGGTTTCTGAGACAAAAGAATTGCCCTACATTGTACCCATAAAATTAAAACCAAACACAACACACTTTTATGAACTATGAGTAATTGGCTTTTCCCATTAGAATGTTGTAAATTCTCATGTATTAAAATGAAAGTGTTTTTTCCCCCTAAAATCTTTGGCAAAGTTTTTGGGAGAATTAAAATTTACATGTAGAATTTTAAAGCAGGTCAGCACATTACAAATAATCAAGTCCTTTTGCTTTGGGAGCTAAATGATTTATCCAGAGTCATACTGCTCATTAATTTTAGAGCTTGAGCATTGGGAAGAGACAGGTAGCATTTTACTCAAGGTATATAACTGTTCCAGACAAAATTGTTATTAAATTAAAAATAGCAAGTCTTCTCCCTCAGGGAGTCACTCAGACAAAACAATCAATTTCCTTCACTACAATGCAGGCTTATAAGACAAGGCAATTGTAATTCATTGTTATTAAAGGGAATTATGGGTTTCTATTTAAATGTATAGAACAAAGATTTCATTTTTTTAAAAAAAGAATTAATACATATCAAAGTGTTCATCATAGTGGGTGTGTGATAGCTAACCATCACATTTCATTAGTGCACCATGAGACTAAATTAAACTTGTGAGGTCAGGGAGAGAAATACAAAACAACATGCCAGCATCAGACTTTGTGGAGCAATGGAATAGGGAAAAATAAATAGTTGTGTATTATTTTTTGCAATTATTTAAGGATAAGCTGGATGCTGGTGGCTCATGCTTATAACCTAGACTACACAGAAAGCTAATGTCTAGAGAATTATGATTTGAAACCAGCTTGGGCAGAAAAATCTGAGGCATGTCATTTCTAAAACAACCAGCACAAACCAGGCTGGAGGCATGGTTCAGGTGGTAGAACAAGTGATCTGGGAAAGTACAATGCTCTGAGTTTAAACCCTAGTACTGACAACAGCCCCAAAAGAGAATCAGCCATATCCCCATTAGAGGTTGATGGTCCTCTTTGTACCCCTCAAAATATGGTCATGTCTCTGACTCACTGCCAGGGGACCATTGCTTTTGGGATTGTATTTCCCTAAGAGAGTGGCGAATGAATGACCTGCGCAGACAGCTCTCAGATCACTAGCCACCATACACTGAGGTCAGCCTATGGTCTGTGGTCATGAAATGGAGCAAAGCCAATTAAGCCCTATGTAGATCAAACCCATGACCTTGGCCTCATTAGCACCAGCTCTGCCCAGCTCTCCTAATGAGCCCCAGATGCTTAAACATAAAGCGGCATTTTGTGTCCAGGGGCCTTAGAGCATAGAGGAGGGCGATCCACAGAATTGGGCACTTTTTCTTGTTCTTTTTTAATGTCTGGCTTGATGTAAAAGAGGTTGGAGGTTTTCTGCTTTCTGATGGCTAAGGAAGAATGGTGAACCTTATTCTCCACTTGCTGAAACTCAATCCTTCTTTGGGGCTGTTCCCACCCTCGCCTGTCTTCAGTCATGAGTGAAGCTGTAAAGCGCCACATCCTGACCTCACTCGCTTTGGCAAGTTTAACAAGCCATTGTGGTAAAACAAGGTAGTGCCCGGAGGCCACCAGTCCATTTGGTCTCCCCAGCCCCCCTTCCTCTGACACATAGATCGACAGCCTGAGAACTCACAGAAATTGTTGCACGTTTATACAGGGAGGGAAAAAAATAAAACAACATTTCATGGCCTTTCTTTTGGAGATGGGCAACACATTCACTATGTAAATAAAACAACAACTTCTCATTGGGATTATTTTTAGAATGGTTATTAAGAACTCAGTCCAAAATATTTTAAAAAATCACTGTGATAAGTTTATTATCTGCAGTAACAAATAAGAGTAACGTGTTATTGAGTCAACCTTTCAGATCATAGCTACTAGAAAATGTACACAGGCACATATATACTGACATATACACATATGTGTCGCATAAAAGATGAATTAAATACCCGAAGCAGGGGATGGTACAAGCTTCTGGAGTATATGGATTATCAAATAAGTTTTTAAAAAAACTGTGCCAGCACTGGGACTTGAACTCAAGGCCTGAGCTGATGCTCTACCACTTGAGTCATACCTTTACTTCCAGCTTTTTTTTGGTAGTTCATTGGAGAAGAGTCTATTGGACTTTGCTGTCCAGGCTAGCTTTGAACTGTGATTATCAGATCTCAGTCTCCTGAGTAGCTAGGATTCCAGGTGTGAGCCACTGGCACCTGGCAGGAAAAACTTAAGAAGAAATGCTAACTCACAACCCAAGGCCCCACGGCACATCCTACAGTGATATTTTGCAAAGCAAGAGAAGTATCCATCAACTTAAAGAAGTTGAGGTCACTGGACCTTGAGATGCTCAGAGGACCTAATTCGACACCCTGAGCCTTCCTTCTGCTAACTCCTCTTCCTCTGCCTCACTCACTACCTTATTCACCCTCCCAGGAGGATGTTTCCTGCCATGCGAGTGAAAATTACTGGTCTTGACCCTCACCAGCAGTACTACATCGCGATGGACATTGTACCCGTGGACAATAAAAGATACAGGTAAGGATAAAACCCTGCTATGGGGGCTGGTCAACACCACTAACAACCTCAGGATCACTATTTAAACTTGTGTGATGAAGCATTTTAACAGTGTACACTGTACAGGGAGCCAGGATGATGGTATGTTAATGGCCAGTGGTAGAGCACCAGGCAGGAAGTTGTGAGTAAATGTAGGAAATTGTGGCTTAGTGAGTCGGGTCTTAAAATCCTCTTTGCATCTCTGGACGAAACAAGGTTTCATAGTGTCTCTAGGGCAGCAACCATGAAAGGGATCTTGGGCCTGAAATTAATTCAATGAGCACGGAGGTGAGTAACATATGGAAGGATTTGGCTACCTGATGGGGTAGGAGTTACTTTGGAGTTGGAAGGGAGAAGTGGGCCAGGGCTGAGTACTCAGTCACACCTCTGATAGGATCCTGGAAATGATGGACAGGAACAGCAGGAAAACTGGGAGAACCTCAGGAAGAACATTGATCTGGGCTTTCATTTGTGGTTCCGAAAGTGTGCTAAGTGACTTTTCCTTTAATTTATGAAAAGCCAGTGGAATTTGTGAGTGTGTGCGCGCATATGTGTGCACCAATACTAACTAGCCCTTAAACTTAGGGCCTTAGATTCTCACTTGGCTCAAGGCTAATGCTCTACCACTTGAGCCGCATCCCCACTTCTAGCTTTTGGGTGGTTAATTAGAGGTAAGAGCCTCATGGACTTAGCTGCTTGGGCTGGTTTTGAATCTTGATCCTCAGATCTCAGCCACACAAGTAGCTAAGATGATAGGTGTGAGCCACCGGCACCCAGCTTGCTGATGGAATCTTTAAATCTCTTGGATGGATTATACAATTCTCTTGTCAGACAAAGTTGTGGCTTGTTTGATCTCTGGAGATCTCCGTGGAATCAGTGAGTTGTTTCTCGGATTTGAAACAGTGAAAATCTGAGAACTTAAAGCCTGTGACTTTTCAACTGGCAGATGGGGTGCAGGAAGTGAGGAGCTGAGAGGGCTTGGGAGCATTGTGAGATGTGGACTGTAGGACTTAGGAGGGAAGTCACTGGTCTGTGTTAGAAGATCCAGGGACCCTGGCCCTCTAATCTAGGCGGTGTGCCTCCCTCTGGCTGCCAGGACCTAGGATCCTTGTGACCCGGAGAGCCAGGAAGCAAAGAAGTGTCAGTCTGTGGCGTCTGCCCTGAGCTCCCTGAGAACATGGGGAAATCTGTAAAACCCACTCCCATGGCTTCTTCGGGGGAGCAGCGGGCCCAGTGAGGAAGGGCAGACCATTTTTATCAAAGAAAAAAGCCCCCTCGGTGGGAAGATTTGGTGGCGTTTCTGGGAATGCCTGGACTAACTCAGAAAGGCCCCAGAACTCTGCCTCCCAGCACAGAAACAGTTAACCAGAGAACGGCTCATGGCTACCTTTTACAGGACAATATGGGAGATGTTTTTAATAAGGAACAAGATCCCAAACAAGTGGCCAAAGGGATAATATGGTTTGCATTTGGGAGGTGAAAGGTTGCCGTAAAATACCTTTTCCTTCGCTAGACACGTGGATTCAGGATTGGGGTGTGCGGGGGCGGGTTTGGGTGGGGGGGTGCATGGCAAGGAGAGGGAGAAGAAAGGAAAAGGAGTGTGAGAATGTTCTCTGGAGAGCTGCAGCATGATCTTCACCACGGTCTGCCCTCCCCCAACCCACTCTGCCCTCCTACCCCCAGCCCACCCCATCGCTTGCCTTTCCCCCTTCTGTTGGTCCCACCAACAGCCTCTGTGTCCTTCGGTCCCCTTCCCATCCTTGTCATCTTGTTGTGTCTCCTTATTCCTGGCTCTACTTGTCCCCTGGACCTGCCTCTTTCTCTCTTCTCTCTCTGAGTCAATCTGAATCCTCCTCTCTCCTTTTCTATCCCAGATATGTATATCACAGTTCGAAGTGGATGGTGGCTGGCAATGCAGATTCTCCCGTGCCTCCCAGGGTGTACATACACCCCGATTCTCTGGCTTCCGGAGACACCTGGATGAGGCAGGTGGTCAGCTTTGACAAACTCAAGCTGACCAACAACGAATTGGACGATCAAGGACATGTGAGTGCCACAGTCCCCCCTGCCTTCCTCCTTCTCCCCCTTTTTCTTGTAGTGCTCACCAGCTCCTGGCCTTTTCCACATAGATAAAATAAGGATTTCCGTGTCACTTGAAGTCTTCCTAAGTAAGTGAGCATAAAGGGTTTTTTTTTCCTCCCCTCCAGTTATATTTCATTCATTGCCAACCTAACATTTAGCAAACATCTGCTCCATATCAGCTTATGTTTATCGAACAAAGTCCTTCTGAACCAGAAATTACAGCCTTATCAGGGGCAAGACAGACAGAAGGCAGATGAAGCAGAAGAAATCACAGCGCCTATTAGACTCACTTAGAAGGGAACAGAAGGGAATGACAGTGGGAGCTGACTGGTGAAGAAATTTATGAATTGATAACGGGGGAGACGAAATCTAACGGCTTTGCAGGTATAATCCAAGCAACTAGTGTTATTAGTTTATCTCTGGTGATAAAACATGTGCTGAATGGTCACCCAATGACAGTATCTCTACTGGAGAGACTAAGGACATGAGACTGTCACTCCTTTTTGCTTTTCCCCTCAAGAGAAAATGACAGTATTTGGAGGCAGTAAGAACACACATTCCACTCGTGTGACATAAACAAATGTCCATCATCTCAACAATGAGCACAAACAATAGTGTGTAAAACCTAAAGTCAGCCTGGATCCGTGTTGAAAATGCAAATGATGTGTCTCAGGGCAGAGGCACTGAGAAATGCTTTTATATTACCTGCTGGTACGAAAGCAATCATTTGGCATTTTTTTTTTTGCATTAAAACAAATGCACGACGTCACCACCCCTGCTAGGGCTAGCCTGGTATGTGGTTCCACACAATGCTATCTGAAGACTCACCACTCCCCCACCATGGATGGCTGTGCAGACTTCCTGCTTCCTGTCCTCTTCTGATGATGCGTTGCCAGGTGACTCGCGTTGCACGAGAGCTTGAGAAGACAGGGAGACCTAACCCAAAGCCTCTCCTTCTCGTTTCAGATCATCCTGCACTCCATGCACAAATACCAGCCCCGAGTGCACGTGATCCGGAAGGACTTCAGCAGTGACCTCTCGCCCACCAAGCCGGTTCCTGTGGGAGAGGGGGTGAAGACATTCAACTTTCCCGAGACCGTGTTCACCACCGTCACGGCCTATCAGAACCAGCAGGTAAGCGGTTACCTTGGGAAGCATCCTGTGCGTCCACGCTCCCAAGTCAGCCTCGTGTCTCTCCATTCACGATCTCTTCTACCATGTCCTGCTCAGTGAGCCTCGTAATTCAGAATTCCTTTGAAAGGATTGAGGACTGCTCTAGACCTTGTTTTGTGCCTGAACTTTCTCCTGTATCCCTCTGCCAGGCCGCGGCAAATCAGCTGAGAGCCTCTCAAACTCCTTAAGGAGCATGACTTCATTTGCAATTTCAGACGAAATTTGCCTCTAGCTTATCTATAAGCTCTGTTTTTATATCTGTAAGATGTTCATTTTCTAAGTATTTAGTGTGAAGTTAATATGTTTCAATAGAAAGAGAACTGATTAATGTATTGTTTTCATTAATTAAAGAAGAGATTTAGTTGAGTGAAAGATACATAAGCAAATAATGGTCATGCAGCGGAATACTTCAGTGACACACTGAACAAGGTCTTCCTTCTTTTCCTTCCTTCCTTTCCTTCCTTCTTTTTCTTCCTTTTCCTTTCTCCCTCCCTCCCTCCCTCCCTCCCTCCCTCCCTCCCTCCCTCCCTTCCTTCCTTCCTTCCTTCCTTCCTTCCTTCCTTCCTTCCTTCCTTCCTTC
>NW_012267294.1:7491493-7513692 GCF_000151885.1 Dipodomys ordii | reverse complement strand
CCTTCCTTCCTTCCTTCCTTCCTTCCTTCCTTCCCTTCCTCTCTCCCTCCCTCCTCCCCTTTTTCTTTCTTTCCTCTCTTTTTTTCTTGCACTGGGGCTCAATCTCAAGGCCTTTATCTGCTGCTCAGCTTTTTCATGCCAGCTCATGCTCTACCACTTGTGCCATGTGTCCAGTCCAGCATTTTTGGTGGTTAATTAGAGATAGATTCTCTTGTACATTTTTATCTGGGCTGGCTTCAAACCTCAGTCCTCAGATCTCAGCCTCCTGAGTAGCTAGGAAGACAGGTATGAGCCACTGGCATTAGACCAGGGTATCCCTTGTTTTGAGGAAAAGGAGATTTTATTCTTGGAAGTGTCTACACCTTTTCTGAACCGACAGGTTATGGAGGAGGTATGTGGATGGCAATGGTGGAGTATGTGGATGGGTAATGGTGGGTATTCTAAATGTTTTCTTATTTTTGCAGAGGGTGGCTAGTTAGATTTACAAATAATTTCACTTGATGAACTTCCTTAAAAAATGCAATTTTAACATTGCATTTTATGTGTCTAATTCAAAGGGTTCCTATAGTAAATCCTGTTTTGAAAAAGAGATTTTTGTTTATTTTGCTATGAAGTAGCACACTTCCATTTGCTGATTTTTTGGGAGTCTTCTTAAGCCAAAGGAACTTATATTACACTCAGTACTTTCTGTATTGTACACTCTGTGTAGTGCTCAAAATGTCTGAAGAAAACACTTCCTTACATGTGCAGTCAGGTGACAGTGAGTCGAGTCATCTTTCACTTACATAGAAAGGGTATTTCTGTCTTTCATGGGGTATTTGGGTAATAGTCCTTAGAAATTCTTTATCATCAGAAAAATTTTATATATGAGGGGCTGGGAAGATGGCTCAGTGGTAGAGCGCATGCCTTGCATGCCTGAGACCCTGGGTTTGATTCCTCAGCACCACATAAGCAAAAAGAAAAAAGCTGGAAGTGGTGCTGTGACTCAAGTGGTAGAGCGCTAGCCTTGAGCTGAAGAGCTGAGGGACAGTGCCCAGGCCCAGAGTTCAGGCCCCACAACCGGACCCCCCCCCAAAAAAGAAAAATTTGATATATGAAAACTCTTTAGTCCAGTAAGTACTATATGATGGTCAGAATCTCCCAGCAACTACAGCATTCCCAACTTTAGTCACTATTGTAGCTATCATCATCATCATCACCACCGTCACCACCATCATCATCATCATCATCATCATCATCATCATCATAGGCTATAGGGCTAGAACTCAATTACTATTATTATTATTATCATTATCGGTTGTGGGGCTTGAACTCAAGGCCTGGGTACTGTCCCTGAGCTCTTTTTGCTCAAGGTTAGTGCTCTACCACTTTGAGCCACAGCTCCATGTCCAGTTTTCTGGTGGTTAATTGGTAATAAGAGTCCCACAGACTTTCCCGTGTGGGCTGGTTTTGAACTGTGATCCTCAGATCTCAGTCTCTTGAGTAGCTAGAATTACAGATGAGAGCCCCCAGCACACAGCTATATGAACCATTCTGACTCATCCCAGTATGCCAAAAAGCTTATTGTACCAAGAACATCCTGATATCCCAACTGCCATTTTAATCATTTTCTCGTGAAGCCAGTGATCTGCCGGTCTATACTCTGATTTGCTGATTTAGTAGACAGAAGAAAAGTGGAATACTGAATAGCAAATATTGCTTCTCTTCACTGAGTCCAGAGAGCTGTTATGGCAACCGTGATGAGAGTCAGAAGCGATGGCTTCCTTTGACCCCAACGGAGGAGCAGCTGTGGGTCCTGAAATCCCTTCCTCTCCGTTCTCCCATTGTGGTATTCCATGCAGTGTCTGAGTACTTTCCATGCAGAGAAATATTTTACCAACATCTGGGCAGGGACAAGGCAAATGCCATATATAGACCAGGAGGTTCAGCAGTAACTGTTTATTCCTGCCTTGATTTCTGATGATAACACTGGCAACCGTGCGACCCTGAGTGACATTCTCAATTCCTTCAGACTCCTGCCATCCCCATAGAACTAGGAGAAGACCAGGACACACGCATGTGTTCTCCGACTCAGACTCACATCCAGTGCACACTCGGCTGTCCTACACTGCTCCCTGGCTGTGTCTACACAGGCAGAGGAGAGGCGGGATGGATGCTAGTTCCAATGCGAAATTGCTCATTAAGAGAAAAGTAGGTTCCTGGACATGTGGGTGGGGGAGCTGTACTGGCTTCAGAAGAGATGGAAATCAAAAGGCAATGGCTTCTATCCCTGCATCTTCATGTTGATGAATTCATGATGCGCTGACATTCAAAATCCACGAATCATACCCAGTTCTGCCCACGTTCACGTCATGATTACAGCTCTGGCTTACCAAGACTATATTCTGTAGATAAATCAATAGGCATGATTGTTAAATAATCCCATTTGTGGGACTAATAAATTGCACATGCAATTCATTATGATATAGTGTTTTCCAATAAAGCCAAGTAACCTCAGTCTTTTTGCCAGCACCTGAGTGTGTGTGTGTGTGTGTGTGTGTGTGTGTGTGTGTACATGTGTGCACCTGCAGGTGTGCACACACCCATGCCAGTACTAGACCTTGAACTCAGGGTCTTGAGCTCTCACTTGATTTTCTTCATTCAAGGCTGGTGCTCTGCTACTTGAGTCACACCTCCACTTCCTGCTTTTTTGCATTCTTCCTTCTAATTGTATTACTTCTGCCCTTGTTCTGATCTTGCCTTCCCTGTATCTTGGGCCCCTAAGATAGCTTTCTATCATGTTACCTAGAATGCCATTTGCGTGTATACAGGCCAGCCACGTATTATTGACAGATGGCTTTTGCTAAAACAGTACTGATTGCATCACTTACCAGTCAAACATTGTTGCTGATGTCTCAGTGTCTGAGTGCTAACGTCCAGGACCTTGGCTCTTCTGTGGCATCTCACCAACTCCATTTCGTGCTCATATCTCATTACTTCTGCCACATTTTTACTTGGGCACTTGATGGAGATAGATTTTTCTGGCTGATCTTGTAGCTGCCCTGCTTTTACATATATTTGTTTTTCTAGAAATGCCATTCTCTTTCACGTCTATCAGCTTAAATTCCTTCTGCTCCTCAAGTTTGGTGAAAACCTTGTCCTTTGTACCTCTCATCTGTATTTTAGCACCAGATGAGCTCTGCCTTCTTACATCTGCTGGACACCGTACCTCTCTCAAGAACTTTACACGTCTGTACTCAACCTCCTCCTAGTATTTTGAGCTTTTTGAGAACAAACGTACTTAAAAAAATAGCATGAGCCAGCCACCGGTGATTCATGTCTGTAATCCTAGCTACTCAGAAGGCTGAGATATGAAGATCAAGGTTCAAAAACAGCCTAGGCAGAAAAAGTCAGTGAGGCTGTTATCTCTGATTAACCACCAAAAATCTGTGGCTCAAGTGATATATTGCCAGCCCTGATGCTCCTAGGCCCTGAGTTCACACACACACACACACACACACACACACAGTAATGAAGTAATGACGGCAGGAAGGTGGATCGCTGTTCATTATTTTCAGTTGGCAAAATAAAAAGTTAGGACATAGTTTTGATCTCTCAAATGTTAGGGAAAGGGATTAGAATTGGCCTATGAATTTTGGAAGCTCAGAAACCCAAAGTTAAGATGAAGGGTGCATCCACCCCCGTGGTTCTAAGATAATGGTGCATGTGGCACGCTGGATTTATGCTTCGTACATGAGTGAACTGGCCGGCACACTTGCTTTGCTGGCTGCCTCAGACATCTGTGGTTCTGCTTCTTGAGATATGAAATGTGAAGAAAGCCTTTTTGTTTTCAGGGACTAGCTCATGTTTTTCTCCCTCCTCCCTTTTCTTCCCCCTATTTCTTCCTTTCACCCTGGCTGCCCAACTTACAGACTTTCAGTATTGCCAACATACTGAAGTTATTATTATTATTATTTTCTCTTTCAATGCCAACTTGGCAGGTCTGTGGAAGAGAGGCAAAAGCACCCATGCCCAGAATCTCACAGGGGAGAGCAAGTAGTTGGTAGCATGGGGATAACAATGACTTAACATTATGCTTTTTCTTGCAAGATACAGATGCCATGGAGTTAGCAGGAAATTTCGGTTGTGAAGTCTTTGTCATGTCTCAGAGGAAAAAAAAGACTTGTAGAATATGGATTTTTTTTCAAAACAAGAAGTTAGAATTTAAAAAGAGATAGCCCTGTCCCCTGAGCCCAGCCTTCAGGGAGCACCGGGTACACATTGTCTGCAGGCAATTGAGCCAGTGCTGCTCTTTCTAATCAAGTCATGTGCAGTTTTGTTTTGTGTGCAGGCTCAGATTCTTGGCTCAGTGTTTTGTTTTCTCTGATGGAAAGCATTTGGAGTAACATGATAAAAACATCGCATTAACTCAGAGAGTGTTAATAAAAGAGAACTCTTTCAGCCCCGGTTCTATAAAGTCCGACTCAGGGTATTCAAATTTCATTTCCTTCGGAGCCTGTGCTTCCATGCATGATGAGGTCTAGCTTATTTATTAACTGCTTGCACAACTCTAGGTAAAAATGTCCATGGTAATGATTAAAATGAATAGTACCAAGCTTATCTTCAATAACTCAGATGACACAAATCACTGATGGGGTTATGGAAATAAAAATCAGGGAAGAAAAATATGCTATTACAGCCTCAGTTTTCCATATCTCCTCATGACCCCTGGGCCAAGGTCATCCATAGACAAGCTTTGGGGGCCCAGCAGGTCACGGAGAGGCCTGGTTATAAAAGAAAAGACATTGAAGGCTCTGGTTTGTAATGGAGCAGTGCAAACAAGTGGACTTAATAGAGTTGTGTCCCTGAGAATCTCAAAATGTTGCCATCATGGGTTTAGACTGGTCATCTTAGTTCCTTCCTGGCCACTGGGCCACTAATTTTATTGACCAAGTTCCCATTCATGTCCTGAAGCCAATCAGGCACTTAAAATGGTATGCAGATTAGATATGTTTTTGGCCTACAGGACAGGAAACAGAGATTGAGAGTAAAGTACCTAGATCACATTAACTAGATGATTGCCACTTGAGCTTAGAACAAGGAATTGAAGATGTAGTTCAAGAGACTGGCAGAGGTTTTCTGTGTTGGAGGAACCATCTGGGAATGGATTGAACCCTATACTGAGATCAGCATTGTGAACAGCGGGACACGAGGGTGGGGTGTGTGCCCAAGGCAGGCGAGGGGGAACAGCATCTCTGTTGGGCAGAGGCCGGGAGCTTGGGCAGAGAGGCGTGGCTGGTGCATGGGCAGGAGCTAGGAGGTGTTGGCCCTGCAAGGCTGGGTAAGAAGCTTGGATTAGAAATGAAGGAGCCACAGAGGAGAAGGTGATGGTTTAGGTGTGCGTTCATGAAGATGGATCCTTGGGCTCCTGTCTTAGGCAGTGATGTGTAGAAGGAAAAAGATCAGTTCCAAGGCTAGGGAGCTGGAAATGGCTGTGTCTCTGTCTGTGTTCTCCCTCCTCCCCTCACTCCCCCTTCTTTCTTTCTGGGCTGGCATTGGGGCTTGAACTCAGGGCCAGAACACTGTCCCTTAGCTTTTTTGCTCAAGGAGATGGCACTTTACTATTTGATCTGTACCTCCACTCCTGGCTTTTCCGGTGGTTCATTATAGATCATCTCACAGACTTTCTTGCTTGGGCTGGCTTCAAACTGTGATCCTCAGATCTTAGCCTCTGGAGTAGCTGGGATGACGGGAATGAGCTACCCAGTACCTGGCCAGATAGTCTTTCTTAAGAAATATTTTCCTCATCTCTTCCTCCATTTTGTACAATGACAATCACACACAGTCTTTCAGGCCCAGCTCCTCCACTCCTAGGTGACCGCCGAGCTCAAAAGCCTTTCCCGTGAGCACTGTCACCTTCTGTCTGTATTGTCACCATCACTGTCTGTTTCCTTTATCACCTTCTTGATGGCAAGCTCTTTTGTGGGGACAAAGGAGGACACCAGAGCATGACCTATGAAGTCTCCAGCCCTCTCACCACCTGTGTAGCCTGTTCATTACTTTAAGCACACAGAAGACACTTGGTAACTAACAAGTGGTATAGCCTCACTCTTCATAAAGCTGTCTAAGTCTTTGAAAGAAGTGATGTTTCCCCTAAGGATTGAGAGCTTCTTTCTCTTGAATTTCCACACATACCCTTTGGGTTCCACTGAGCTGTGGAAATTAGGAATCTTAGCCATTTCTCCCAGGCCCGTGAAGTAGAACGTTGGTCTATTTACAGGGGTCTGTGGAGGCTCCTAAAACCTGGCAGCACAATCATATATCAGAAACCACTATCATAAATGAGTTGGACAAGGATAAGCCAACTTGAAAGAGAAAATAAAATATTATAACCCCAACATGAAAAGAAAATATGGTGTGTGGTTTATTGCTATGGATTATGGAGGAAGAAAGAACTGATTTTAAGTCAAGCACAGAAAAGCAGTGACACTCTTTAAACTTAATATACTATTCACATAGCAGACACTGGACGTTAGAAAGCCAAACCTTCAGGCTCCTACTCTGGTCTATAAAATAGATGCAGAATTGCTTTGGCTACATTATTAATGCTATGTTAATAGTGCACAGTCCTAGGGGCAAGGAATGTTTGAGGAGAAAAATAACCTCGAAGGCAGCTTGGTTCTTTTAAGTCAGAGTCTGCCTGTCAGAATCTCACATTGCATTTTTAAAGACCTGTAAAGGCTGTGGCTTTGGGAAATTCCTCTCCAACGAGGTTGAGACACAAGAGGGACAAGGAAGAACTTGTAGTGTAGGAAACGATTTTAGTTGTCTTAGTGACCAGTTCTGCAGTTAGCAGAAGTAGGAAGATGACTTGAAATAATGAGATTAACTTACTTTCTAGAGTTACCTCTCCTCCTCCTCATCATTGTCCTCCTCCTCCTTCTCCTCCTCTTCCTCCCCCCTCCTCTTCCTCTTCCTCTTTTTTTCTTCTCCTTCTTTTCATATGCCAGCACTGAGGCTTAAATTCAGGGCCTGGGTATCGTCCCCTTAACTTTTTCCCTCAAGACTAGCATTTGACCACTTGAGTCCCAGCTCCGCTTCTGTCTTTTTGCTGATTAGTTGAAGATCAGAGTCTCACACACTTTCTGCCTGAGCCGGCTTTGAACTGCGATCCTCAGACCTCAGCCTCTTGAGTTGCTAAGATTACAGGTGTGAGCCACTGGCATCTGTCCAGCTGACTGGTGCATGTTTCAGGCCATTCAATGAGCATTCCCGGGGTCAGGAAAAGCACACCTCAGGGGAAATGGGCAGTGGAGTGAGTTGTTGGGGTGGTTGAGGTCAAGGTGGGTTGGGGGCCCCATTCCCCCCTGACGGGACCTAGCATTCGAGCACACCTGGCCTCACAGCCCCTCCTGGGGGACCTGAATTGCAGACCTAACCATCACCAAGCCTTCTCTTTCTGCGTTGATCTGGACAAATAATTTATCTTCACTTTAGGGCAAGTTCACGGTCACATGCGGGAGACACTTTGGGTTTTAGTGAGAAGCAAGTCATACATCTGCAGGCCAGGCCCCGAGTTCCATATCAAGCTGCAATTTAAATCTCAAACTAACAGGAAACTAAGTGAAAACAACAGCTGTTATCCATACAGGGATTTCTTTTCCCCTCAGAGTTAGACAAAAAGAAATCAGTCAATATGAAAACAATTCATATTTACATGTGTGTCTTTCTTTTGTCTTTCTTCAGATCACCAGGTTAAAAATTGACCGAAACCCTTTTGCTAAAGGATTCCGAGATTCTGGAAGAAACAGGTAAGAATACTGGGCAAGAGATTCACTGAGTTTCTTTCTGTGTGTTGTGACATCTCTGCACTCTATCTATTGTTGGCTCCTGGGTTCTTGAAAATGCCTATGAATGCTGCCCCTGTGCCAACTCAGCAATGGCCAGCCAATCCCAAGAGTCACAGCATGAGGTGAGGGGTGGCGTTGTCCAAAGAGAAATGTACTCTTTACCTGACCTATGTAACTGTCACCTCTCTGTACATCATCTTTATAATAACAATTAAAAAAAAAGTCACAGAGCTGCCCTAAAGGCCCATCCTCAAATCGATGACCGTCATTACACCAAATTCCCCACGCATCTCCTCTAGCCTGATCATCACCCTGGCAATCTGCTTAGGTAAAATAAGGTATTCAGTGATTTGTGATTAGAAAAGGTTGCCAGATCTGTAAGTGGGTACAGAACTTGTAGCCATTGGTCATGTTTTTCACATAGTCAGAAAATAAGGAATTAGGAGCAAATAAAATATCTTTCAGAATATTTGTATAAGCTGCCCATTCTAGGGCTTGTGCTCAGGGCCTAGATACTGTCCCTGACCTTTTTTGCTCAAGGATAATGCTTTACTACTTGAGCCATTGCTCCACTTCTGAATTTTTGCTGGTTACTTAAAGATAAGCATCCCAGGGACTTTTCTGCCCATGCTGGTTTTGAACCACTATCCTGAGTAGCTAGGATGACAAGTATGAGCCACCAGCACCTAGCCTTTTTTTCCCCCCAAATTTATTCATTTTATTGCTCTTTTATTTTTTATTTTTAATTGTTTATGTGTTTCTTGCTTTAGTAACTAGAACACTGCCTCTCTTGATAACTTGCCATTGTCATCAAGACTTGATTGTGGTCCTCAAGTTACTCTTGTTAATTGTGGCTGTTTGCGGATATTGTAACAGGCCTGCGAGGCTGTGTTGATTTTCTGGCTAGTAGTTCTTTCTTTTCCCTAAATTCTATCTAGCTCACCTTTCCTAGGCAAAGTTAAAATCTATTCTCTGTGGACAGTTACAGGAGAGCTGAGCTGTGTGGGGAAGTTGGATACCTCCAGGGTTCTTCAGTTAAGGAATTTTATCTTGAGAAGACCAGACCGAATCATCGGTGTGCCACCCCGGTCTCACGCAGCGCCGGGACTTGGCAGCGATGACTTGCTTTCATCAGATGTCAGACCTCTTTCATAGCTTGCAGGCGTTTCCTTCCATCTGGATGGCAGGCTGGCTGTTTTAGCTCTGCTATTCTTTCTGCGGTGGGGTTTCCAGGCGCACCCAGATCCTATCCCATTTAGACTACGTCAGGAGCTATGTAGAACATTGCCCGATCGTAGACCACCTGGCCGTGTTTCAGCCAAGGGCAGACTGTGTGAGACAGCAGCCGCCAGGGCGCGTTGGGTGCTGGTGGGCTGTGGCTGTCTGAGTTGGTGTGAGGATATGCGAATGTTTACTCAACAATTAGATCGCCTATTGCCTTATTCCTCGGAACACTTCCTTGTCGTTCAGTGATGTATTACTGTCTTGCGACACAGATTTATGTGAAAAATCACTTTGGATGGTCATTCCCTTTGCAAAATAACTTATGAAAGGATTGGTTTATAAACTTTTTTTTTTTTTTGAGACAGGGTCTCACTGGGTAATTCAGGCTGTGCTTGAACTCACGATGTGGATGAGGCTGGGCTTAAGTTGCTGATTCATGATAGGTAGGCCACGTATGGCATTGGGGATCTGAAGCTTGGTAAGATGCAGAGAAGGTGCCAGAAGGTACCTGAACCTGGGCAGAGGACACGGCAAGTGCAAAGACGGACGTGGCTAGATGTATCTGCATATCTAGCTATTATGTGTAGCGCTCATCACTGCCCAAGAGCATGTGGGCAGCACAAGATGGTGTATGTGGTGGAGTTCTGTCAGCACAGCTCAGGAAATTGGAACCCCATTTACTTTAATAATAATTTTTTATTGAGATTAAGTGATTATATGAATTTCTCAAAATTCACAGTATTGTGGGATAGTGATCCTTAGTTAAAAGTCACACACACATTTTAACCTTCACGAGGTGCATTGTCATTATTATGGTCTATAAAGCTTATGGTCTCTACAAACTTTGACACTACAGCTATTTCTTCCACATCGGGTGATATGTGATTTCTTCCCTTTTGCTTAGTGTCAGCGGTTCCCTCTTTCCCTCTCCTTCTCTCCCTCCCATCGGTGCCCTTGTGTTACTTAGTTCATTTTCACCAATGTCCAGTGTAGCTGATGGGTCCCTCAGTTTATATTTTTCACCTGTTTCCCTATGATTCTGTGCCCTCTTTCTAGCTTCCCTCAGATGTGCATATGTATGTGGTCAGGAACATGAAGTCATTTAGAAATTATATGACAAATTAAGTAGAGGTCCTTTGTTTCTTGAGTCCTGTTTACATTGTCATATCTCCTTACATTTTGGATTTAACATCCACATATCAGGGAGACCATGTGCCGTTTGTCTCTGATCTTGGCTCACCTCACTCAAAATGATTTGCTCTAGTTCCATCCATTTCCCTGTGAATGCCATTATTCTGTCCTTTCTGGTGGCTGCATAATATTCCATTGTATATAGGTACCACAACTTTTGGATCCACTTATCTGTAGTGGAGCATGTGGGCTGTTTTTGTAGTTGGCTATTGTGAACAGCGCAGCAATGAACGTGGAGGTGCAGGTGTCCTTGTGTCCTGGGTCCTGTTTCAGAGCTCCATTTTCACTCTGCAAATAAGACTGGTCCATATTGGCATCTTAGCTGGGGATGCTGAGGGCTTCCGGCCTTCACCTGGGGCCAGGAGGAAGCACCACGCATCATGTTGGCTCTCGTGGCTGACGCACTGAGCAGACAGGAATGTGTCTGTCTTGTCTGGTGGGCTGCACATGTCTGCAAGGCCGCCTCCTCCCGTTTTAATAGTTGGTGTGTCTTTTGGGTGGAAATTCTTCAAATTATCTCACTCAGATCCAAAGGCTACACAAAAGAGGGAAAGCTTGCAGCCACATGGGTGGCACCGGAGGACACTGTGAGTGAGATAAGCCACACACAGAAAAACAGCCGTGGGCTGGGAAGGTGGCTCAGTGGTAGAGTGCTTGCCTCGCATGTATGAGGCCCTCGGTTCGATTCCTCAACACCACAGAAGCAGAAAAAGTCGGAAGTGGCGCTGTGGCTCAAGTGGTAGAGCGCTAGCCTTGAGCTGAAGAGCTGAGGGGCAGTACCCAGGCCCAGAGTTCAAGCCCCACAACCAACAGAAAAAAAAAGAAAAACAGCCGCCACACACCTTCACTTTGGTGTGGAAGCTACAGATGTCACCTGCATAGACATAAACATTTGCACAAGCACAGCCATGAGCACTTTGGAGTTGAAAAAGAAAGCCAGAAGTGGAGATGTGGCTCGAGTGGTAGAGCACCAGCTTTTGAGTGAGGAGGCTCAGCAAGAGTGTGAGGCCCTGGGTTCAAGGCCCAGGATGGGCACAGGAAAATAAATGTGTTAGGGCAAGGTTAGGGGCTTTGCCCTTTTCCTCTTCACAAAGTTCAAGATGACCCTGCACTCTTCAGCCTGCCCAGCGGCTTGCCTCTCTCTGGCTGCCTGTGGCATCTGAATTCCTAAAGCCTTTGTACTGATGGGAAACACGGATGGGAAAAGGATACAGAGAATTCTTTGCAAGCCATCTGGGAGTTGGCGGGTCCCTGACAACACGGGGACCGTATAGCACCTTCCAAAAAGGAGCCTGTCATTTGCTACCTCACTTGTCCTAACACAGCTCCTACAACGCCTGCATCTTCCCTATGCATTCGAGACATACGTGGCTCGCACGGAGGAACTGGTTTGATGAGCTGTATATAAATGTGTCCCCCCAACATACGGATTCCATTTCCTTTAAAAAAAAACACATGGGCTTCAACATGAGGGAAGGGAGAGGGGTGGGTGGGAAGTGCTCGGCCAGTGTTTTTTGGTTTTGCAGAACACAAAACATTTGTGGAATACTTTGGAGTGAGGGAGTTTGCCAAACCTCAAACCAAAACATGTTCAGGTTTGTCGACCCCTGTCTCTCCCAGAGGCTGGGGAGAGGGAAGGGTGGGGGCTTCGTCACCCCCTGTCCTTTCCTGGGAGCGGGCACCAGGGTCTCCACATTCAGCCATGGGCGTGGCCTGGCTGACAGGTGTCCTCAGGGCAGAGCAGAGATCTTGGGGACCTAGGCGTTGGAAGAGACTGGCTGCCACTCCGCAGGTCTCATGGGAGACGTGCTCCTGGCTCTGAGCCTCCACTTTTTCTCCTTCCTCTCACTCGAACCCAAACCCATGAACAATCTGCTGCTGCGTCTGGAAGGAACGCCCTTTCAGGCCTGCCTCCCTGTGGAGAGCAGTGCTGTCCACACACCTGTGACTTCCTGTTAAGCAGGCCAGCGTCTGGGGAGTCACTGTCCTCCAAGTGAGTTCTAGCCGATTCATTCAGCCTCACACCCATTCCATTGTCTCTAGAGGCATCAAGAGACATAGTCTCTACAATAACCGTACAGAAGAGAGCCTGGAGGTGAGGCCCCTAGTTGATTCCCAAATAATGTTTAAGAAAAAACCACTAAAAATAAAAAAACAACGTATCGGTTATTTCCTACGATTCAACTTCCTGCTTGCATGTAGCCATTCGAGCCGGAAGCATACAAACGAGAGCACCGATTCATCCATGCTGCATCTGACATGGGAGGGGTCTGGATTTCCCTCTGAAGCTGCTGGTGTGTCTGTACCATCTCTCAGTGAACTTCTGGAAAGGTGTGCGCATTCAGAGTTTGCAAATCCGCCCAGAGGATGGGGCCACGCCCCTCTGTGCACGCAGTCTCCCTCAGAAAGCTGGGGGCCCGCCCGCTGACCATGCGTCTTGGTTCAACCAGTACAGTGACCCACACAGCCCCACACAGTTGCCAGGCCTGCCGCTGTTCTCTAGACAGCCAGCGACTGTGTTTTCCCAGCCCACCTCACCTAGCTCGTTCCCTAGCAACCTTACGAGTACCCTGGAGGTTTTGCAC
This sequence comes from Dipodomys ordii, assembly GCF_000151885.1. Classification (NCBI taxonomy): domain Eukaryota; kingdom Metazoa; phylum Chordata; class Mammalia; order Rodentia; family Heteromyidae; genus Dipodomys; species Dipodomys ordii. Next base: position 7,500,863 of record NW_012267294.1, on the reverse strand, counting down.
GCTCTCTGCTTGTCCCTGGCATAGGTTAGGAGCTGTAGAAGTGGTCAGGGCAGCTGTAGGGAGCTGGGCTTCTTTTGGAACCTGGCGCAGCTGGACTCCCACTCTCCATCCAGGTTATAGCATTTGTTATATCCACTGACTTGGGGTCGTTTAATGTGCACTTAATATTATTTTTCTTTGCCTTATTGTTTGTTCTCTGTCTCTCTCTGTCTCTCTGTCTGTCTGTCTGTCTGTCTCTCTCTCTCTCTGTTGTCATGGACCTCTTCCACCATTGTCCTCTTGGCCATGGGGCTTTGCCAGAGAAAGCTGGCAATGGTTTTATTATCTGTGGCTCTTGACCAGGGATGGTGTCATTGAACACAATGACGTCTTTCTAATGGCTAACAGATTGAGTTTGAAATATCTACAAGATAATGAGGCCTGCAGGGGCTCCAGGGGCATGCTTTTTGGTTCTTTGAATAGAAAATGAGCAAAGCAATTAGGTAGCATAGTGCTCCTTCAACGTTTAACCCAGACCCACAGGGCTCCCAAAGCTTCCACTTACAGCAAAAGAACACCACAACTCTAGCAGGATGATGGGGTTTCTTCTGCTTGAGTTGGACCGGTGGTCTTCAGCCTCTCCTTCTGAGTTCTGATAGAATTTTTTCATCCCCAATCAATTGCATTATTAAGTAACCATTAGGATTAGGTCTCATCACTCTTTCCATTTTCAGCTAAGGGGGGTGAGGCAGGGAGGAGTTATATAACTTGGCTAAGGTTGCACCTGTAGGAGACAGAGCTGAGATTTGAACCCAGGCAGTCTAGCCTCAGAGCATGCTCTTCATGCAATACTACTCTACCCTTCTGGTGACTACAAATACTAAAACCAAAGTTGGTTTACTCTAGTCCAATGCATCACCAGCTGATGGACTGTCCTTTTTTAGTTTCTAATTTTATTATATCTATAATCTTTAATTAGCTGTTCAAAGGGGTTTCAACTCAATGTACCAGTTTATGTGTATAATGCATTGTTATAACTCAACTCCAAGGATTATTTCCTCTTTGGAGCCATTCAAAGAGGCATATCACCACAGCTAGTTCACTGTGTAGATGCGTGTTTTGAATGATGGCTTGGTTTTTAGACAATTTGCAGATTTCTGATGGGAAGGGTTTTTTGGTTGTTGTTTTTTTAGAATATCCTGAATAATGTGGACAGAAAAACAAATTCTCAATCCACTGAAAAAAATGTGAAAGGTTTAACTGTGCCTACTTGGGTGCTAGTGGTTCCTACTTGTAACTCTGGCTACTCAGGGGGCTGGAATCTGAGGATTGTGGTTCAAAGCCAACCCCGGCAGGGAAGTTCGTGAGACTCTGATCTCCACATAAGCACCAAAAAAAAAAAAAAAGCCAGAAGTAGAGCTGTGGCTCAAGTGGTAGAGTACTATCCTTAAGCAAAGAAAGCTCAGGAACAGTACCCAAGCCCTGAGTTCAAGCCCCAAGACTGGCACAAAACAAAAGAACAAAGGCAAAAAAACAAAACCAAAAAAAATCCTTCACCTGAATGGAGAAAGGACAGTCCAAGGTCGCTGAGCTCCCTTGTAAGTAGGTCTGAAATAATGGCATGCTCTGATTTGAGATTTTTTTCTCTCCAAATACTAGAATAAGATGGGAAAGAAAAGGAGATCAGGGCATAAACCAAACAGAGAATAACAATGTCTGAGCATTTCACATGGAACAGACACTCTCTGTCCCTACCGCTCTCTGCCATCGTTCCCTGAGCTCAGCCTCCCTGACCTAGTCTCAGTTCTTAGAACATTCCTTCCTTGGCCGGAGCCTAGTTGATTGGTATGTTATCTGCCATGCAGTTTCCTTGACTTAGCTCCCCAGATCCCAGTCATCCAGTCCCCAGAGCTGAGGGAAGGAAGTAGCCTGATTCTCATGTGCGGGGGTTTCCTGTGTGTCTGTCAGAGATCCTCATGCTAAGGAACAGTTCTTAGGTGACACTAGGGTCAGTCCCTAGGTTTCTAGGGCATATGATATTACTTCTAGAAGGACAATCTGGCCGCTCCTTCCCTCCCCCTCTCCCTCTTCACAGTTTCTCTAGGTGGAGATGGAGAAAGATTCTTGAATTAGACAAGAAAGAGGAAAGGTTGGGAAAGGCACAGTTGGGACACTGGTATTATGTTCTATATGGTGGAGATCTAGGAAAGATGGATGTGGTGAGTAATACTGTGGCCTTATCCTTTATTTGGGGAGAAGTCAGAACCCTTCTGTCCCCAACGCTAACACTAAAATATCCCTTGTTAAAGATGGATGTACCCATATGTGATATGCTGGAGGCTTTAATATTATTTATTCTTTTGTGCTGGTCCTGGGGCTTGAACTCAGGGCCTCCTGTTTTTGCTCATATTCTTTTTCATTGTTTTTCATTCAAGGCTTGAGCTACTTCCCACTTCTGACTTTCTGCTGGTTAATTGGAGATGAGGGTCTCTTGGGCTTCTCTGCCAGGCCTGGCTTCAAACCACAATCCTCAGATTTCATTCTCCTGAGTAGCCAGCATTACAGGTGTGAGCCCCTGACACCAGACATGGATGTTACATTCTTAAGCTAAAGGAGGCCTCCCTGAGATGTGGCTAGGACACCTCCTGTGGGAAATGTCTGGCCCTCTCCTCTTGTATCTGTTGGTAATGGAATGAGAGGGTAAAAGTTATAACAGAGATCGCAGCAGAATGTAACAGAACTTTCTAATACATGTAAAAAAACCAGAATAATTTTTCAAGAAAATATGCCCACAGAGGCTGGACTAACACTCAGCATTGGGCTGAGTGTGGTGACTGAAGCCTGTAATCCCAGCTACTTGAGAAGCGGAGATTTGAAGGATTATAGTTCCAGGCTGGCCCAGACAAAAACTTTGTGATATTCCATGGTGTGCATGTGTGTCATCTGGGTGAACTGGGAAAGCACAATTAGGAGGACTGCAGTTTAGACTTGCCTGGAGGTAAAGTGAGACCCTGTCTCAAAAGTGAAGAAATAAAGTGTGTGTGTGTGTGTGTGTGTGTGTGTGTGTCTTGGGGGGAGGGTTTGGAGAATCATGTAAGTGATAGAGAATCTTCTTGGCGAGTACAAAGCCCTGAGTTCAAACCCCACCACTGCCAAAAGGAAGAAAAGCAAAGAGTAGATGATCAGATGTCAGAAGACATCTGATGTCAGGAGACAACACTCAAGATGGGTTTCCAGTATTCAATCAGCTTCATACTTGGGTCTCAGATCGAGCCACATAGTACATGGTCACTCCTTTCCAGTGTGCAGTTGGGATAGTTTAAATCAAATCATTTCTGCAGTTGCTACATAGATGAAAGATCATTTCCTACCTGCTCATTAAGCACAGCATTGGCAGTACACTGGTGGGTGTGTGATTGCCACGTTACAGCCTTCTAGCCCTCTATTTTGAGGTGAGAGGGCATTGCTCTTTGTCCTCAAGGCAGTGTTGTATTCTCATTGGGATCCCTGCTCATGGGAAGAACAGAATAGAAGGTGGAGCAGGGAACCTACTCTACAGGGGATCCTGAGAGGTTCTGGTGGGCTGCCAACATTCCAGAACAGAGCTGTAAGAGCTAAGCTGGGTCTTTCTGTTTCTTCCATCCGTCAAGGCTCCACATGGTCCATCAGCCCAGCCCCTTATTATTCTAAACTCCCTAACTGCTTGGGCTCTTTCTCTCCATGAATAGTCTCATGTACTATATTCAGTATTAATGTAGGGTGGCTGCTGGGAGATATCTTCTATTCCTATTCTCACAGATTAACAGCTAATAAACACCATGCAACACTCTCTCCTGTGAACCTCTTCTTAAAATACAGAGTTTGGTTTGCCAATGTGGGTGTATTTAAAGCCTCCAGGATTCCAGAGGAGACGTTAGAAAGTTAACTTTGCAAGTAAGGGCTGTCCACAGAGGAAACAAAAATGTTCCGAAATAAAGAGCCAATCAGTATGTTAGTAGCTCATTGAAGAACAATCTCATGGAACCCTGTTGTCAGTGAAAAGGAAAGATGGTCTGTTCTCACCTTATGTAACGTTTCTCCTGTCATTCAAAGCATGCAACTCTGTAAATGACTGCCTCAGAGAAAGCGAGGCTGTTCTGAGAAGGGCCCCCACATCCCTTCCAGTGGCATTGCAAAGGAAGGACATAGGCAATCTACTGTTCCTTACTCTCCAACCTCCCACCTTCCGTAGCACTTATTTTTAACCCAAGAATTGGAAGAGGCTATGTTAAAACTTGAAGTGAAGCCCCAACCAACACCATGTTTTGAGCTATGGAGTGCCAGTTAAGATATGCTGTTATCCAAAACAATGCTGTCAGAATCATGACATAGATGGCTAAGATGGCTACAATGAACAGAAGCTACAATTAACAGAAGGGTATAGCAGACAATACACACAACCATCTGATGTATGCAACATTCAACACCAATGGAGAACCTCCAGTGATAAGCAAGGAATGTGCTTGTAAAAATACTAGACATTTCCTGAAGCCTGACAGGTTGTGATCCTTGGAAACCTGTTCGATTGCTAAACCATACACAAAGAATCACTGACACATAGTTGAAGAAAGGTTTGTTGTTGTTGTCGTTCTGGCTGGCAGTATAACTTCTGGGATCAAGTCCTTTCTTGGCTTTCCGGTCATTGTTTCTTGCTGTGGTAGAAACTTGAGTGTATCTGATTGCTTATTCTCCTTCTTGGTGTATCCGTCTCTGTGGATTAAGACACCTTCCTTTGCTTTATAATGTTTTCTTGTCTTTTTGAGACTGAGACTTGAACTCAGTACCAGACCCTTTGGTCATTGGCTGACACTCTACCAACTGAGCCTCCAACACCTACTCTATAATTTAACACCTATTAACACCTATTGATGGTTCGAGAGGATTACATGTGGTCTTTCCATGCATGCACACCATGTCCCCTGATAAAATTTACCCAAGCATTCCCCCTCATTTCCTTTCCCCCAATTTTAAAAAACCTTGAAGCCACATCCATATGCGTTTCATTTGCCCTTCTCATACGCTCAGTGTGGATGGACTTGTCAGTGGCAGCGTGTGTGGTGACGTGCATGGCGGTGTACATGAGGAGGCATGCAGTGGCTGGGCTGGCAGTGTCCTGTACTGGAGAGGCCATCATCACTGAACTCTGCTCAAGGACAGTAGTGACCTTGACTTTTAACACTTCAAATGCTGTTTTTCATGTGCAACAATCAATTCTGAAGAAGGGACAGAGTGAAATTTTGTTATAGTTATGGATTTGTTGTTGTTCTTGTTGTTTTAACGACCTACTAGGGCACCTCTGTTCTTCCTGTAAGCAGCGTCATTGGTACCTTGTACTTTTCTAGACGAACTTATCTGGGTGGTGATATCTCTTGTGCATTTAACACTTGCCAGATTAACCATCTTGAAATCAAGGTTTTGTGCTTTTACTGGGCTTTTTCTGCTCAAGGCTGGCTTCCTACCACTTGAGCTACAGATCTACTCCTGGCTTTTTTTTCCTGGTTAATTGGAGATAAGAGTCTCCAATCTTTTTTTCTGCTTAGACTAGCTTTGAACCAAGATCCTTAGAGTTCTGAGTAGCTAGGATGCCAGGTGTGAGCCACCAGCCCCCAACCACCTTTGGCTCTTTAAAAGTCAGCGCAGTTCTTGGGATAATTTGCAGCTCTGTTTTCTGGCTTTCTCCTTTCTCCAGAACTGGACTCGAAGCCATCATGGAGACCTATGCGTTCTGGAGACCGCCTGTGCGCACCCTGACCTTTGAGGACTTCACCACCATGCAGAAGCAGCAAGGTAAAGCCTGGGCCCATCCTCTGCTCAGGAACGGGGCTGGGGAGGGTACCAGGTGAACTGAGTGTCCTGCGTAGCGCCCCCAGCCAAGACAGGAGCTAGCCCAGGGCTCCTGGAACAGAGCAAGCTCGTGGGTGCATAAAGAACCAAAGTGGCAGCTCTTGGCCACACCGGGTCTGGAATCAGCATTTTTCCAGTAGTGGAACTGCTCTGAGGAATAAACCTTACAGTCTAACAAAATGAGCACCAAGAAGCTGGAGTGAGGGGGGAGTGCCAGGGAAGTGAGGGCAAGGGGAAGGGGAGAGAAGCAGGAAACAAAGAAGGGTTGGAGGATGCGGTCGTAATGTCCCTCCATATGTGAAAATGGAGCCAGGCCAGTGGAGGGGATGGGTGGGGTGGGGAGAGATGGGAGACAGATGGAGGAGACAGGTGACATGGATCATGGTACAGTACGCTCATAACCTGACATGTTGTGTTAAACCCCTTTGTGCAACCACTTGAAAATAAGACTTAAGGGCTAGGAAGGTAGCTCAGTGGTAGAGTGCTTGCCTTGCATGCATGAGGCCCTGGGTTCAATTCCTCAGCACCACATAAGCAGAAAAAGCTGGAAGTGACGCTGTGGCTCAAGTGGTAGAGTGCTGGCCTTGAACTGAAGAGCTGAGGGACAGCGCCCAGGCCCAGAGTTCAGGCCCCATGACCAGAAAAAAAAGAAAAAAGGAAATAAGACTTTAAAATTGTCTTTAAGTATTACACATATTTTCTTTAAGTAGTTGTCCAAAGGGGTTTCCATTCAACACAGAACCCAGATTTTATCTGCATTCAAGGTCCTATCCTGAGAGCCGGGGTGTGTATGTGTGATGGTACTAGAGATGGAATGGTAGCAGTTGTTCAGAGGCACTTGAAAGGATCGTGATAATTTATTATTTTCCTCATGGTAGCCACATCAATTTTTCTATTCCAGTTTTGTAGATGTGAAAAGCCTTAGCTGTGGACAGTGGTGATGAGTCCTCAGGCCTTGTAGTCACAAGAGGCTGCTTGCCGGAAGCCCGTGGAAACTTGCACTTGTCTTCTTTCCAAACACATGTCTAAAAGAGCGCTCCTCTTCCCTGGTTGTGCTAAGTGGACTTTGTGCCTCTGTTTTATGCTGCTCACTCCTTACCCAAAATCCACTGCAATCATGTTCCTCCTCACTCACTCCCCTTGTTGGCCAAACTTCCTCCAGATAGATTAAGAGGGAGAAGAGTAGCAGGCAGGAGCCAGGGCCAAGGTTTATCCTTCCAAGGCCGCTGGTGATTAATGTCCTTCAAGTAGGACATTGATTCATCTGAGTTTTGAATCTATTAATGGGTTAAGCCATTGATGAAGTCAGAGCCTGTAAGATCTAATCACCTCTGGAGAGGCCCAGTAAAAGCCCAGGCTGGGCACCTCTCAATCCAATCAGGTTGACAATTGAGATTAACCAGCAAAATCACTGAGGAAACATTGCAACAGAGGGAAAAAGGAATAGGAACTCAAACCCATAATAAGCCAAGTACAATTTGGTCTTGTTCTGATGAATAAATCCTGTGCCTCAATTTCTAAATCTGCATTCCAGAATCATCGGTGTGACCCAGTCTGAGAGGTTTTATGAGTAGTGAATCTAAGCACTTTGACAGTTGTGCTGAAAGGTACAATTTGGGAGATACTTGAGTTGGCAAGTTGTCTCCTCTGGGGAAAACAAGATCTGACATTTCCAAAGCCTTCCATTCTGCTCTGATGCTAGCAGACATGGACTAGACACTCGGTGGTTGTCAGGCAATTAAAGCATCAGGATTGTGATAGTTGGATTTTTATCAGTTTGATTTGTATTAGAATGAGAAGGGTCAGATGTGAGCAAGTCACAGTAGCAAAATCCTGAGAAGCAAAAATCCAGCCTTGGACCCTGTGAGGTGATTACAGTGATTCAGAGACTGCGTGTGCAGGTGCATTGGAGCTCTGAGATGAGGATCAGTGTCAGCTCACGACTGAAGGTGCATGCTGGTGTTTAAGAATTCACCTTTGCAGCCCGGCTGGCACCCTGTCAGGGTAGGGAGAACCTGTCAAGTCCATCCTTGAAACAGCAGCACATGTGGCATGCGCAGCACTCACCTTAAAACCCCAAATCAGAGTCACTCCAAAAAACCCCAAACCTTCTGAATGCTGATGTCACACCACCAGAGGAACCTCACAGACCAGGGATCTTGGTCTCGTGCACAAAGTTACTCAGCATGCAACAATTGCCTCACACAGAAATAACAAGGCACTTCATGTGGTGGCTTGGGTTCTGTTCTACAACGTATCTCACTACGTATAGGCAAATATTCTAAAATCTGAAACAAACAAACAAAAATCCCAAATTCCAAACACTTCTGGTGCTAAGCATTTCAGATAAGAGTTTATCTGATACTCCACTGAGAATTGATGATACATTGTACGTCTTTCCCCAATGTTTCTTATGCTCAGTGTGTCCAAAACTGAGTCTGTAGTCTTCCTCACTGATCCGGTAACTTCTCTGAGAACAGATCTACTGCTCATTTGCTGGATATTTCTCTCCCTGCCCCACTCCAAACCCCATTAGCACAGGGTCCTCCAGTCTGTCCATATTGCTAACTTCCCGTGCTACCACACTCCAAACTGTTACCATGGCTCACCTGGATAACAATGGAGTCCTCCAGAGTATTTACATCTTCCTTCAAGACAGTCTCCACCAGTGCCCAGCAAAACACAAACATATTCACATCAATTCCACATGCCGACTTGCTTAATGTCCCCAGTGACCACTGTCTACTTTCTTTTAGGAAAGATATATTCTTTCCTTTAGACTGTTGTACAAAGGTGATATGATCTTTCCATGCATGCATACAATGTGTGCTGACCAATCTGTCCCTCTATCATTCTCCTTCATCTCCCTTCCCCCTTCTGAAAACAATTCCATCAGAGGTCATTGTTCTGTTTTCACATGTGTCTATGAAGTACTTCAGCCATGTCCACCCCTTCACCTTCTCTAATTGCCCTTCCAGCTCCCACTGATGCCCACCCCCTAGCCAGAAGCCCTGAGACCAAGCGTGTGCTAACCTTTTCATGGCTTTACCTCTAACATGGAGATAGTGACAATGAGAATGAGACAAGTTAATGCCTTATTTGTTTTTTTTTTCAGTCCTGGGGCTTGAACTCAGGGCCTGGGTGCTGTCCCTGAGCTTCTTTTGATCAAGGCTAGCACTCTACCACTTGAGCCACAGCACCAGTTCCAGCCTTTTCTGTTTATATGGTACTGAAGGAATCAAACCCAGGGCTTCATGAATGCTAGGCCAAGCATTCTACCACTAAGCCACATTCCTAGCCAAGATAATGCCTTAAATAAGGCAATAAAGTGCTTACACAAGCGCTTAGGACTAAATACTCAGTGAGCATTTCCTGTTATTATCCTTGGTTGATACTAGCTTTAGCTGACTCCACTTTGTTGCTTGAATTCCATATTCCCTCCCTCCCTCGTTCCCTTCCTTCCTTCCTTCCTTCCTGCCTGCCTGCCTGCCTTCTTGCCTGCCTGCCT
>NW_012267294.1:7468567-7491363 GCF_000151885.1 Dipodomys ordii | reverse complement strand
TTCCTTCCTTCCTTCCTTCCTTCCTTCCTTCCTTCCTTCCTTCCTTCCTTCCTTCCTGTCTTCCCGCCTGCCTGCCAGCCTGCCTGCCTGCCTGCTTATCTGCCTCTCTCTTTCTCTCTTTCTTCCCCAGTCCCTTTTTGTGCCAGAACTATGGCTTGAACTCAGGATCTGAGCTTTTTTTTTTTTTTTTTTTGCCCAAAGGCAGCACTTGAGTCACAGCTCCATTTCTAGCTTTCTTGGATGGATGGCTAATTAGAAGTAAGAGTCTCACAGACTTCTCTGCCTGGGGGTTGCTTTGAACCTCAGTCCTCAGATCTCAACCTCCTGAGTGTGTAAGATTACAGGTGTGAGACACCGGCTCCTGGCTTTGACTTTCATTTTCCAAGCATGCTGTGCTCTTTCTCACACCCACTGCCTTCCACCTTTGTGTCCTTCTGGTGACCGGTTGGATCTATGTGTATCTTGAACATTATGAAGGGGGAGGTCCGAGGAGTCTAAGATTGAAACCACGGGATTCCATATGCACTATACTGTGTTAGGAGAAGGGCATTCATCTCAACTAAGAAATTATCCTCAGTCAAGATGAGCAGTGCCAGCCAGGCCCATTCATCTCTGCAGCCCCTGGGCTCGTTCCCTGGGGTGAGTTTGTGACTGCTGATATTTTGCCGTTTTCCTGTCTGAAAACTCGGGGACACACTGTGAATCAGCACTCCTTGGGGACAGATGCCATTGAGTTAGAGGAGAGAAGAATCTGACTTGTGGAACTAAGTAATGACATAGAAATTTACTAGCCCAGATGGGAGTTGGTTTTCTTTTTTTTGAGAGGAGTGGGGAGAAAAGGGAGGAAAAACAACAAATAAACCCAAAAGGAAACTATGTGAAAACCTCCATACTACAATCTGGAAGTGATAGACTTGAAGATGCGAAAGTCAGCAGGTTTGGTATTCAGGATTTTCACGGTCACATTTAACTTGTCTTCACGGTACGCAGAACATTCTAGATTATTGTCCTCGTATGGGATCACTGCTAAACACAGATTCCTTTGGGTGGTTTTGGCTGTTTGCCTTGAGTATTGGAGCCAGTTAATGTTGGATATGAATTTACCTCCTCTCCTTCCACCCCTAAGTGAAATCCAGTCCTGGGAGCTGGGCCTTGGGACACTTGAGAAAGTTCCGCCGCTTGTTGTAGTACATGTTAATCATCTCAGAAGAGAAGATGTCGGTGGTCAGAGGGAAATACCCAGCCCCTTATTTTTGATCAGCCAGGCCTGTGTTGTGAGATGAAGACACAGGATGATGCGTTCTCAGTCCTAAAGGATCTAGAGCTGGTCCAGCCTATGGGGGTATGGCTCAGATGGTCCAGCATTCCACTCCACAGAAGCATGGAGATGTCTTTATCTGCAACAAAAGGGCTTGCTCTTCTCCTCTGTGGCTGTGGTACCCAGGATGCTCAGTTCCCTGGGCAAAGGCCTGTACTCGAGCTCCATCTTTGGGATCCAGATGCCTCAAGATTATCCCCTGTCCCCCTTCTTTCTCTCTCTGAAGGTACTGGAGTTGAACATAGGGGCATCATGCTCTCCTTTAGCTTTTTTTGCTCACAGCTGGCACTCTACCACTTGAGCCACACTACCACTTCCAGCTTTTTGTTGGTTAAATGGAGATAAGAATTTCATAGACTTTTCTCCCTGGGCTGAACCCAAACCCTGATCCTCAGATCTCAGCCTCCTTAGCAGCTAAGGTTACAGCAATGAGCCACTGGTGTCCAGATATTTTTTCTCTTTATTCCTCTCATAAAAGAGCATAATTAATGTCCACAGCACACACTGTGATAATTGCTGGGCAGTATACAGGATTTCAGTTGTTTCTCAAACCTTCCTAGAAGAGAGACATTAGTGACTCCATGTATATGATTATAGAACCTGAAGCTCGAAGAGGTGTACTTGCCCATCCCATAGTCCCTGAGATAGCTGGAATTGCAAACAGGTTTGTCCAGGTGGACACTACGTATTTGTTCACTAAATGCATTTACATTGAGGGGACCCGGCAGATACAGAGAGAAAGAAGGGTGAAGGGAAGAGGAGGGCATCAAAAAGGAGAGGCAGTGTTGACTCTTGCTGTGTTCATGTAGCCTGGCCTCCTTTTCTGTGCTGGCTTTTCTGTTTTGCAGGTTCTCTGCTCAGCCAAGTACTAGAATGCAGAGTGGTGGGGGTGGGGTGGGGGTAGGTCAGCTCCTTAAGCCTCTTTTTCACTGGCTGAGCTTGCTTCTTCGCAAAATGAATACCATCATCTTCTCTCTCTTTGTGGAGTTTGGGCACAGCGGTGGGGCGGGGGTGGAAGAGAAAAGCTATTATCTGTATGGAGTACTTTCTGAACATTTCTTCAAAGTGGATAGAAGCCATGTGACCCTCCCTTGGACCAGCTCACCCCCTTCTTCAAACGCTGGTTCATCTGGAAGGAGGCCTCACCCTCCCCAAAGCTCCACAAACAGGCCACCTACTTCTCATTTCCAGTGAATGTCATTGAAAAGCCGAAGCAAGCTGACTATAAACTTTTGAACATGTGCCTCTCATCTGCTTAGCAGAAATCCCTGTAACTTGTTAATAGTTCCCTTCTTATTTTTATTTATTTCATTTATTTATTTATTTATTTTGGGGGGGTAGTGAAACCCATCGAGGCCTTAAATCAGTACCGTTTGTTCCATCTGAGAAAGCCATTTAGAGTTGTAGAAAGTCATCTGCTTCGTTGGACACTTCCTGCTGCAGGGCACCAAGGGTCGGGGCCCCGATGGAGCTGTGTCTACCCCAGGATGGTGGGATGGTGAGGCGGGCTGAACAGGTGGTCCCCACTCCTCAGGGGCCTCATAAACACCAGAGCAGGGAGAGCAGGACGGGCTTTCAAAGAGAGGAGGACCAGGTACATGTCTCGTAAAACACAAATCTCTTTACAGCCAGAGTCAAATTTCTCCATTGGTGCCAGAGCACTTACTGCCGTGCTGTTCCTGGCATTGGGGGTGGGCTGGGGTAGGGGAAAGAGGAGAAGAAACGAAGCTCTGAGCTTTCTCAGGGCACATGGGGAGAGGCCACCAGGCATTCCAGGAGTTGCAGATTCCTTGCAGAATCTCCCCCTTTCACAACTCCTTCGTAGGGTTCCTTGGAAGTTGGCCCTGGCCACTAACACCACACATGACTGTAAGCCTTGGACGCAACTCCAGTTTGAGAAGGGCAGAAATTGAAGTCCATTGGTTCTTGCCCTTCATTTCACAGCTAAGAGGTAGAAAGAAGGCTGCACTGCTCAAAGTTGGGCAGAGGTCAGGGTACCTGGAATCAGCCTCGAACTCTTCTGACTTTAGCTAGCAGTTGGCAATATTCACAACACTGGCTTTATCATATAGAAAAAACAGATCACCTTATCTCTTTCATAGGAATTTAAATGGTAGAAAGAGGAAGGAGCATCTCCTGAACTTGTCCAATGACAAGTTATTTTTAACCAAGAAAGAGATGATGTTAACTTTGCTTATAAAAAGACTTAACTCCGAAATAAAATTAAAGAGCTGTGTATTGTTTTACTTTGACAGTGAGTTCCACTGTCTGCACTAGTAGTATAGGCTGACATTTTGTGTTTCTCCCACTAGCAGCTTACTTCTGAGTTCATCTTTGAGGTCATCTGCCCTTTGACTCTCACCTGGGACTTGCTTTTTTTTTCTAGAATGTTCTGGGTGTTTTCTTTCTTTTTTTTGGGGGGGAGTCCGGTCATGGGCCTGAACTTTGAGCTTGGGAGCTGTCCCTCAGCTCTTCAGCTCAAGGCTAGCGCTCTACCATTTGAGCCACAATGCCACTTCCAGCTTTTTTTTTTCTGCTTATGTAGTCTGAGGAACCGAACCCAGGGCCTCAGGCATGCAAGGCAAGTGCTCTACCACTGAGCCACCTTCCCAGCCCCGTTCTGGGTGTTTTCTTTGGGTACCCAATCTCTGGAATCTTGCTGATCTTCTTCAGATTTTCTTCACTGATAAAAAGCTTCATGTTGCGTCTTTCTACCTAAAATGCCCTTTACCCTTTTCTGGTATCTAGGTTCTTAGAGTCCTGGACAAACACTGTGGGTGACAGAAAGGGTGCCCCATGCCTTGAGGGGTGGCAGCTGTCCTGTATCCTGACACTGTACTGTAATGGCGGGGAGGGAAAGTTATCAGGGTAACTGCAGGGAAGGTCAAGCAGCCACTCACTCAGGAACTCAGTGACCGGGAGAGAGACAGAGAGTTGGTGCTCTGCACTGCGTCCTGCTCCTGGGAGAGAGGAGGTCTAGGAAGGTCATTCTTTCCACATACCTTTCGCCACATTTTTCCCCTTTATTTCCTTTTGGTGCTGTTCCTAGGGCTTGAACCCACAGCCTCAAGCTATCACTTGGCTTGGATGCTGTCTCGTGTTTTTTTTTTTTTTTTTGCTTAATACTGGTGCTCTGCCACCTGAGCCACAACTCCACTTTCTGGCTTTTTGGTGGCTAATTGGAGATCAGAGTCTTATGGACTTTTCAGCTTGAGCTGGTTTGGGAACCTCAATCTTCAGATCTCAGCTTCCTTGGTAGCTAGGACTACAGGTGTGAGCCACCACTGCCCGGCCTATTTCAATTGTCTTTTTTAAAAGTAAGACTTAATAAGTCTTTTGCAGAAAAAGACAGACTTCAGTGTGCTCTTTTTGGGGGGGGGGGAAATTCATCTTCTTTTACTCTTTGGTAACACCATCCAAGATGAATTGCACTTATTACCTGACTTATGGAATTATAACCTCAGTATAACACCTTAATAATACAATAAAATTATATTGATAACTAATATGTGGTCAAAGAGAGTGCCACAGTTCTGTCAAAGCCAGCCACTCTTCGCATCTTCAAAGGTGTCTGTGTGGTGTCCTGTGCAGCTTGGGTTGGGCCTAGACAGACTTGTCCTAAAATTCTCAATGTCACTTCTGTTTCATTTTTCAGGGGGCAGCACCGGCACATCCCCAACCACCTCCAGCACGGGGACACCATCCCCTTCAGCTTCTTCTCATCTTCTATCTCCATCTTGTTCTCCTCCCACTTTCCATTTGGCCCCCAACACTTTCAACGTGGGCTGTCGGGAGAGCCAGCTGTGTAACCTCAACCTCTCTGATTACCCGCCCTGTGCCCGAAGCAACATGGCCGCCTTGCAGAGCTACCCGGGGCTGAGTGACAGTGGCTACAACAGGCTTCAGAGTGGCCCCGCGTCTGCCACCCAGCCCTCTGAAACCTTCATGGCTCAGAGGACTCCATCGCTCATCTCAGGAATCCCAGCTCCTTCCTCGTTGTCCAGCAATAGCAAGATGGAAGCCTACGGTGGCCAGCTGGGGTCATTCCCCACTTCCCAGTTCCAGTACGTCATGCAGGCGGGCAACGCGGCCTCCAGCTCTTCATCCCCACACATGTTTGGGGGCGGCCACATGCAGCAGAGCTCCTACAACGCCTTCCCCCTGCACAACCCCTATAACTTGTACGGATACAATTTCCCCACATCCCCTAGGCTGGCCACAAGCCCCGAGAAACTGAGTGCCTCCCAAAGCACTTTAATCTGCTCCTCGCCTTCCAACGGGGCCTTTGGAGAGCGGCAGTACCTGCCCGCGGGGATGGACCACGGCATGCACATGATTAGCCCTTCACCCAACAACCAGCAGGCAGCCAGCACCTGCGATGGCAGGCAGTACGGGGCCGTCCCTGGCTCCTCCTCTTCCCAGATGTCTGTGCACATGGTGTAGAGCACTGCCAGGATGGCACGGAGACCCCCCACGGCCTCCTGCGCAGATCCTCCTTTTGGGAGCCCCAGTGCCTTTGGAAAGCAGTAACTATGTTATTATTATATTGTTATTATTATTTGTGTGTGTGTGTGTGTGTGTGTGTGTGTGTGTGTGTGTGTATAGGAGGAAAACACATGCAGAAGACCCACCAGAGACACTTGGCAGCTGCTGAAGGATGTGAGCATAAAGCACCCGCAGCTCAGTGGCCGCTCGCCTGCTTTCCAAGCCTTCGCTTTAGAAAGCTTCGTCTATTGTCAGAGCGTCCTTTGAAGAGACTGGATGATCATTTTCTGATCATGTTAAAGGAGATGCTAGCAGTTAGATGCCATAAAACCATACACACGCACACACACGTGCACACACACACACACACACAGAGCCTACCTACCTATACAGAATTCCACACATACATACATCGACACACACCAACTCACACACCCCAACATGCTGCATGCTGGCTGGGCGAACTCTGGCACAAGACTCCGAATGGGTGCTTTCCCCAGAAACTGGGCTACAGACTGCAGCATGGACTGCCTGCCTGCCTGCCAACGGCTAGCCTCTGTCTGCAGCAGCTCAGCCTTCATCTGGAAGAAGGGCTTCTCTGGAAGCCTTCACTCCAAGCCAGGCAGGACGACATCGCTGCCGCGCAGCCGGACTTGGCTTCCTGGAAAAGGTTGATTTTTTTTGGGGGGGGTTACTCTTGACTCTCTTTACTCAGTGTGCCATTGTGGAGAGGGCCCAGTGATGTCTTGTGAAGAGAAGAAATGAAGGAAACACAGACAGACAGAGCAGAGAGCTGAAGAGGGGGCAGAGGCCGAGACTGAGAGAGGAGGAGTGCATGGTGAAGGGAGTTTGAACCCACTGAAGAAAGTCATTAGGGTTTACCCTGTCGAGGTTCTAGGGAAAAATGCTGGGGTAACGGAGGAGCAGTGTTTTGGGGACAGGGTGGTAGTGGGGCACCAGTGAGGGTCTGGAACAAGGGGCGGATTCACTTTTTTTTTCCTCTTTTTTTTTTTGTGTGTGTGTGCTGGTATTGGGGCTTGAATTCAGAGCCTGGGCCCTGTCCCATAGCTTTTTCACTCCAGGCTGGCACTCTGCCACTTGAGCCATACCTCCACTTGTGGATTTTTTTTTGGGTGGTTCATTGGAAATAAGAACCCCCCTGGGCTGGCTTCCAACTGAGATCCTCAGATCTCGGCCTCCCGAGTAGCTAGGCATGAGCCACATGTGCCCAGCATGACCCTCATGACCCAGGAAATAGGTACGTCATGCCCAAGTGCCCACTTGAGAGCCTGCAGCCTGGTGGGGTGAGGCAAACAGAAGTGTGAAGGATAGATTTTATAGACTTTCAGGTGATGCCAAGAGCAGAGGTTGCAAGTAGAGGCCTGGCCCCCAGTGCTAGGCCAGCACCTCTGATCCCAACTGCTTCTCCACTGGACACTGTGGCATGAGAAATCCTGCCAGGTTCCAGGGAACTGAGGCTGGGTCGTCTCCACATATCCACCTGCCCCGGAGATCTCCATATTTGTGCCAGTACTGGGACTTGAACTCAGGGCCTGAGTCTCTCCCTTAGCTTTTTTTGTTTATGGCAGGTACTCTACCACTTGAGCCACAGCTCCACTTCCAGCTTTGTGCTGGTTAATTGGAGAGAAGAGTCTCATGGAACTCCCTTGCCTGGGCTATGTTGAGCTGCAATCCTTGGATCTCAGCCTCCTGAGGAGCTAGGGTAACAGGCGCAAGCCGTGGGCCCCCAGCTAGATCTCTATTTTTATCCAATAGTTCATTGCTTTTGAAGTTTGGGGTTTACTTTTTTTCCCATTGTTTTTCCTTTTCCCTTCAGATTCTTTTAATGCTAATGAAACAAGTTGAAGCTTGGTGCAAGCTAGAAATTTTAAAGGGTGTGGAAATGCAAATACAGTAATACAAGTAAAAATAATACAGATATTATTAAGATTTTTGGTTTTGAGTTGTTGTAGATAAATGTATTTATATACCTAGTGGGTATCCAATATTATAAATATTAAAGAAGGGGGCAATAAAAGGGTTATGTAAAATATGTAACATGAAGAAAAGGTGTATAAAAATTTGCCCTTATGCATGGAACTGTCTCCGAGTGCCAAGCACAGAAGCCGCTAAATAAAATCCTCGCAATTGTTCTCCGTGTGTTTATTCATGCAGAGAAAACGAACGACCTGGTGCTGTGAGCACAGCACCTTTGTATATACCTTGCAATCGGTCTCTATAGGGCTGCCATCATGAAGGAACGGTGATTGCCAGCCCAGTTCCAGGGAGATCAAGTGAATTTTGTTTGTTAGAAATATACACAGAATAAGAGAGCGGAACAAATACAAGATTGTGGCTCAGTGCTTTCTACTACTGTTTGGGTTTTGTTTTTGTTTTTTCCAAAATAAGATTACAGGGACTAAAATAACCAGAGATGGCTTCACAGAGAAGGTTGAACTTGAATTGTCCTTTGAAGGATTTTAGGAAATAACACAAACTGAAGAGAAAAGGGGGATGGAGGGTGGTGTTCTAATGTTAGGGTGCTGGGCCAGACAATAAAGGCACAAAGACACATGTTCTGTGTGGGTTGATGTGTTCTGGCAGAGGATTGATTAAAGGATTAAACATGTTTACAATCCCCCTCCCCCTCTTCACCTCTCACCAGTGCTAGTTCTGGGGCTTGAACTCAGAGCCTCTCCCTTTGCCATTTCATTCAAGGCTGGTGACCATTTAAACCCACTTGTCCTTTTTTTTTTTTTTTTTTTTTTTTGCTCCTTAGTTGGAGATGAGTCTCAAAGGCTTTGCTGCCAGGGCTGGCTTTGAATGATGATCCTCAGGTCCCAGCCTCTTCAGGGTTACAGGCGTGAGCCACTAGCCCCCAGAAAGATGTTTCCTGTCCTAAGTCAACTCATCACATTCTTCCTTCTCCTCTTGGTGCCTCCCTCTAGACCCCACTTTCCTCTCTGGCTCTGTTACTTGGCCAACTCAGGGTTCTCTCTTGTGTCTTGTGGGGGGCTCAACTTACATCCCAGTACCTCCATCTACTCCCTGAGCCAGGGCTCCTGCATGGTTGAGCCACCAGGCTCCCTGACTCAGGCACTGTCTGCAAAGTGCCCCTTGCTCCCTCCAGCCATGGGGGAGGGTGAACGGGGCCCTCACTATTTAAAGCCAAGGAAACATTCATCATGCTTTCCTTCTTAGCTCACCTTCCCACTCAGAGCACTCACCTTTTATGGGCCAGCCTAATGTCATTTCCCACTTCAGATGCCTCCTCCGCACACTTTCTGCTTTTATTATCCTTCATTGCAAGACTTGAAGAAGCACAGCAAAACACAGAGGTTTTGAGCCTTAAAAAATTGTGTATTTTTCATCCCATAGAGCCCTAATGGGCAAAGATGGCAGCCAAAGTTCGTCAGGTCAATACGGAGTGGTTCTCATTCTAGACTTTGTGACAGGCGTTCCAAGCATTCTCCCCGTCTTCCATAAAGACTGTCCTTCCTCCCACCACAGACAGAGAAAGGCCCTTCACCTTTCTCTTAATGGTGTAGCAGCCATACTTCCAAATCCCAGGACACGAATGTGCATTTTCCACTAATTTTGTAATCCAACATGTCGCCCCTGGCCGAGGTGGCTCTTGTCCAAGCAATAGTTCCGGAAACCAGTTTCCTTCCATTTCCTGGCAGCTCTGTTTTCGAGGCGTAGCTTTGCAGATGGGGAAAAAGGAAAACTAGAACACGGGACATTTTTATAAGCCAGGTCTGGAATTGGTTACATGACTTCCTTTCCATTTCAATGGTGAGGACACGTAGCTGCCCGTGAAGTAGGAAATGTCATTTAATTGAGTGGCTGGGGGAAAAAATAAAAACATATTTGCTAAGCATTGGGGTATCTTTGCTAGTCCTTGAGCAGACCTAGTCTGAGTTGAGTGAATCTATAACTCCAGTGGGTAAAAATCTAACTTCTAGATACAGCTTCTTAGTTACATTTTAAGTCAAGCTGGGATAGCCAACTGCACGGCATTGGGGTTCAACCCTTCTGTCAAGATCACTGCAGGGCGGGGGGGGGGGCGGGGAGAGGAGCGGTTCTTCCACTCTCCTTTAAACATTGTGAGGATTCATTAGCTTCAGCATGAGTTTTTCTCAGTTGGTAAGGACTACGAAATGAGGAATCTTTACCAAATACTTATTATATATGCCAGGCGAGTGCTCTACAAACACCGTTTGATTTTTCAACAACCACTTAAGACTGATAGGATGATGGTGATGATAGTGCCCACATTCCATGCAACAGGAAAAAAAGCTGTATCAAGGACAAGAATGTTGCTAACGGTCATACTCAGTATGATTGAGAGCCTACACTATTTATACAAACTAGTTACTTAGGCAAAATGCTAAAATAATGTGCCCGGAAGTCATGTTATGGGCCTTATTTTACTCAGAAAAAGCCCAGGTATGACAGGCTATGGAAGTCATCTCTGGGGTATTGAGACCTCCTCTGCCTAGCCTGTCTTCAGATGACATTTGCTAAAATAGAGTTTTTAGGCCCCAGCCTGCCCGGGAAGGCATTCCTGGAAAGAGGGGGCGCAGGACTCTTGGGTAGCTGGGAGAAGACTACTTGACATAGTCTGAGCAGGGATGAACTGTGGCTGGTGATTGTAAATGAAGTTGGACAATACAGAGCTCTAAGGAAGTGCAGAAGCCCCTGGTCACCTAATTCAGTGTCCTCATGGGATTTAGGAAACTTCATGTCAAAGAAAATAAACAATACACGGCTCAAGTGTTGTACTCCAAGGAACTAGGCATTATCAGTCAAGTGCAAGTCTGGATGGATACCAAGTGCTGTGCAGGGCAAGGGACTGACTATAAGGAGCAGCAAGCTGGAGTAGTAGGGGGCATTTATCTTCTAATTATAATCCATAATTATCCCGGATGAATTGCAAGAGCCTGAGCAGAACTGCAGTCTCCTCTTGCATATCTAGAGATGGACACTACTGATGCTACATCCTTGAACACACACACACACATCCTTACACCCACCTTTGTGGGTGATTTCAGGGGCTTGAGCAGAACTGCCACACACCCCCCCCCCCCCCCCCCGTGTGCATCTCCAGAGGACAACACCATGAATGACTATACCAGCTGTACACTGCGGTCTGATGACGCGAATGCACGTCGACACAGCTCGCCGCAGAAGGGCTGAGCAGAGAGTGAGAAGGTCACTGGGAAGGTGTGAGATGCATGGGGAAAGCCAGATACCAGAGGAGCTGCCTCTGCCGGGCCAAATCAAGCAAGACCGAACAGAGGCGGCGTTGCCTACTCAGGCATTTCATAACCCCACGCGCAAGGGTGCGAGCTGGGCCGAGATCGCTACACTTGTGAATTATTTAACTTAGTCTCCGGAATGACTAGCTCTTTTGTGACTTGGCTCTCCTCGGGGATGTCACACCTTAGGTCTATTGGGCTTTACTGGAGAATATTTTTTTAGGTGCATTTTATGCTTTCTATGATATAATCCTTTCTGTTTGGAGAAATAACTAAGAGTGAGTAGTAGGGGGCATGTTCATTCTGGCTCTTTGCAATAAGCTGCAATCTTACTGGTCGGCTGTCTGGGATCTTTTTGCTTTAACCAGATAGGCATTATTAATAGGAAAGGAGAAGATTTTCTGTTGCTGGCCATCCTGGCGCCTTGAGTATCCGAAGCCTTTGAGCTCTCACCTCTGGTGGGTCAGAGGCTTACTGCTCCCTCCACTGATCGCCAGGGCCTATAGATGCAGGTTTTACAAGAACCAGCACTCAAGGGCTACTTTGGCAGAGAGAGGGCACTGTGAGCAGACCCAAGCAAGCAGTGGTAGGCAGCACCTGAGATTGTCACGACTCATGTGCAGGTCTCAGATGTTGGACTGTCAGCACTATTACAGTGGTAAGTATTGGAGGTCTCAGGCTTTGGGTGTCTGAGACCCATAGTCCTTAAGGCTTGACAGCCACCTGGAACTCTTCTAATGGCCAAGGCCAACATATGCTTGTCTTCAGCTCTTCACAACCCCTGCTGTCTCTGTCACCTGCAGTTCATATGCTTTCTGGTCCTCTTTGGAACTCTTCAGCATGTCCTTACATTGTTACTGCTCCACTGCTGCTCCCATGATTCTCTCTCTGTGTTATCAGCTTTTCATTGGGCCTCACCATACAGCACCAGGAACAGCTTTCAGGCGGATGCTGACCCACAAAGTGAGACCAACAGCTGTTTACATAGCCCAACAGGAGGGTCGCAAGGACATCTGTATCAACCATGGCAGTTCCTCATACACATAAAGGACGGTGCTGCCACCAATCACAACAAATCTTCATGCAAATGAAGGATCATGCCTCCACCAATCACAGCAGATCCTCATGCAAACAAAGGACCCTGCCTGCCCCAATCACAGCAGATCTTCATGCAAAGGAAGGCTTCCTCACATTTGTCATAATCTGGATGCCAATGACTACAGGGTATCTGGGTTTGTGATAGCAAAAAGCCTGGTACAAGGTAGCTGAACCCATCAAGGCTATGACAGTGCCCTTTGGAGCCAGAGTTGGGCTTTTACAGGGAGCAGCTGTGGTTGTCATGTCTCTTCTTCCAGGCATTGTGGAGTGTTCAATGCATGCAGTAGTGGCACCAGATCAGGGGCCAAAAGCTGTCAACTAGAGAACCAAATCACCATGGTCTCTAATGTGTACATATATGTATGTATATATATATATATATATATATGTAATAAAGAAATAATAAATACAAAAAAAGATACAGGGCTAGAGGTCTAGCTTAAAGTGGTAAAGCACCTTCTTAAGCACAAGGCTTTGACTTCAAACATCAGTACTGCAAGAGAAGGAAAGTAGTGTTCACAAAAAAGACATCGTTAACATCAATGGTGTTTTAATAGTGTTTAACAGCGTGCTAACAATGCTTAAGTCCTGGTTAAGGTCCAGCTGGATGTGCTATTGTAAACTCACTGTCCGTTTTCTCTCCCTTCATTAGGCAGTGGAACTAGTTGACATTAAGGCAGAGATGGAAGAATGGTAGAGGGAATTTTTGACTTACCACAGGAATTCACAGGACAAAGTTCATAGAAGTGTGTGTGTGTGTGTGTGCGTGCGTGCACGCATGCGTGTGTGCACGTGCATGCGCACACACACGCTGGGGCTTGAACTCAAAGCCTTGGCACTTTCCCTTAGTTTTTTGCTCAAAAGTAGCACTCTACCATTTGACCCCCTCCTCCATTTCTGACTTTTGGGTGGTCAATTGGAGATAAGAGTCTCCTGGACTTTCCTGCCCAGGCTGGCTTCAGAAACTTCTCAGAGGTCAGCCTCCTGAGAATCTAGGATTTCAGGTGTGAGACACCAGCAGTTCGCAGAATCTTTAAGCCTGAGGTGGGCCAGTGATCTGTTCCAAGGGAGCACGGATCTGAGGGACTGTAGAAGGGCAGCGTGGACTGTGGCTGGGAGCAGATCAAGAAGCTGGACAGAGGATAAAATCCTGAAGTCTGGACCGATGGAAAATGAGCAGCGCTCCCGGGAAGGCTGGGAAACAGTAACTCCCCAGGAGTCTAGTCTTCTCAGTTTTATAGGCCAGGAGATGACAACATGAAATACTCTGTTATTTGATTTCTGGTGCCTTCCTCATGAAAGCAGAGACTTTTATTAGTATGTTTTACCACAAAAGAAGCTACACTCTTTGGGCCAAATCCAATGAGGTTATTTCCCCCTCTGCTACACCTTTGAGGGCTATATACTTGGAAAAAGCCCCAAAACTATTTGCAAAAAGGCTTGGTTTGAGCCTTTGTCTCCCCCTTTGCTAGCAGTAAGGTAGGAATTCCAAGCTATCTCCTAGATTGTTAAAGATAAAGTCAGGATGAATTAGAAGTCCTACTTGAAGCAAGAGCCAGGTGAATGCTGGTTGTGCTTGGGTTTGTACACTTATCTTCCTCATAGAAAAATAGCATGTCAGGAAAAGCTATTCCGACACAGGCACAATTAGAATAGCACACTCACTAGCTCTAGGACAGCTGGTGTGAGGCCCTGTGAACCAATGAGAATCTTCCTTAGATCTGACTGAACATGGTGGGAGCAACTACCTTGCAACTGAAGTCCGCAGAAAAGCTAGGCTGAGATCTCAGTGTGTCATTCCTAACTGAACCACGGCATTAAGGAAGGGGCTAAAAGGGAAGAAGAGTCAAGGCACAGCTCTACCACTGATCAGAAAGTAAGACAGGCTTCAGGGCTTTCTGGACTGCAGATTCTTGCCCTCAAAACGGACACATAAAAACATCACAGAAGGTGATTTCTAAGGCCATTGCTATCTATGATACTATATAAATGACAGCTAGGACTGTTCTATGATGTGTGTGTGTGTGTGTGTGTGTGTGTGTGTGTGTGTGTATCTAGGGATAATCCCAGGGCCTCACACTTTTGTTCAAGAATGGCACTCTACTACTTGTGCCACACTTCCACTTCTAGCTTTTTGCTAGTCAATTGGAGATAAAAGTCTCTTGGATTTGTTTGCACAGGCTGGCTTTAAACAATGATCCTCAGATTCCAGCCTCAGAGTATCGAGGATTATGGATCTGAGCCACAGGCACCCAAGGCCTGGGCACTGTCCCTGAGCTTCTTTCTTGCTCAAGGCTAGCACTCTACCACTTGAGCCACAGCGCCACTTTCTGCTTTTTCTGTCTATGTGGTTCTGAGGAATCGAACCCAGGGCTTCATGCATGGTAGGCAAACACTCTACCACTAAGCTACATTCCCAGACCAGCTCATTCTTTGTTAAAATGATCTTTAAGTAGCTGTCCAAAGGATTTGCCATTCAACACATCAGTCTGGGAATACAATGCATCTTGAGCAATGTCACCCCTTTCCTTGTTCTCCTCTCTCCTGAATAGACAGTTAAACTAGCACATTGTATAGCTCATCTCTTCCTAAATCCTTCAAATGCTTCTTAAACCATCGTTATTGACATTATCTTTCTCTTCAGAGCCTCAGCACTGAGAAATATAAGATGCCACAAAACACATGTATCTTAGAGAAATGGGCAGTATTGCTCAGATTTAGAGTCAGGACAAAGTTCTTTCCAGATTCTGAAAGTCAGTTTTCTTTACGGGTAAAATAAGAATAGTTGTAGCTTCTCTGACTCATGAAAGGAGAAGGATTTGAGCATGTAGGCTTGAAAAGTATTTATAAACTGTACGTATCCAAGGACTCCCCTCATGGATTATGATACTGAAGGACAGGAGAAGTGTTTCTTTCATCTTCTGATGGATCAGAGCATAGGATTAGAGGCCAGCAGGTGCTAAATTAATGAGTCAACTTGATCTGATAAGAGCTAAATACTTTTCTCATACTATTAAATTGACAAAATGACCACTGATATTTTAAAAAAAAACATTTTCCTGACACACTGTTGTTAATTGTTTGGCATGTGTTTTTCTAGATTGTTCTCTAAGCCTATTCAGCCTCAACTCAGTTATATAGTCACACTGATACATGTTCACATAGGTTTTTATTTCTTTCCTTTTTTATTCTTTTTGTGTTCTAACCAAAAAGTGATGATATAATGCATATTTCCCATAGCTAGCCTTTAAAATCTTCCTCCTGACCCTTCTCTCTCTCTCTCTTGTTTGTTTTTCTTCTTTTCTTTCTACAAGTTCTCAGTCTGATTGGCTGGTGCTCTACCACGTCTGCCACACTTCCAGACCTTTTTTATTTTGCTGGTTACTTAGGAAATGAAGTTTCATGGACTTTTCTACTAGGGATGACTTTGAACTTCAATTCTCTGGATCTTAGTTTCCTAAGTAGCTAGGAATACAAGCATGAGCCACCAGCACCTGTCTTAAAGCTAATTTCATTTTTTCCCTAGCTAGCTACATGCTACTGTATAGTATAGCTATGCAGTATCTTTTATCATCTCCTCTGAAGATGATAAAATTTGGTTTAATTTACTTTTTTCTAATAAAAAATAATGAGCTGGGTGCCCATTGCTCATGCCTGTAAGCCTAGATACTCAAGAAGTGGAGATCTGAGGATTGTGGTTTGAAGCCAGCTTGGAAAGGAGAGTCTGTTGAGACTCTCCAATTAACCAGCAAAAAGCCAGAGTAGAGCTTCGGCTCAAATGGTAGAATGCTAGTGTTTGTCAGAAAAGCTCAGAGACAGTGTCTAGGCCTTGAGTTTAAGCTCTGTTACTGGCATGTAAGAATGATGATATTTGTTATATGTATAGTCTACCTGTTAACATTAAATTTTAACCAACTTCAGCTCCAGTTCTTCATCAATGGAAAATGATGTTGGGTTCCAAAGATAGACTTGGCTTTTAGTGACTTATCAAGGCTTGTTTAGCTCTTCCATAATCCTAAAATGAGCAAGGCTTCACCCAGCAGCTGCCATGTCTCGGCTTTCTCCACATGGATAATCTGCGGCCGTGAAGGCAGCGCTGCTGACTCCCGACCTCCTCCCGGTTTCCTTGGATACACAGGGCAGGGTGGGGCTTGCTCCATCTCCATCCACGCAGCAGAGACCATTTTAGCAACAACTTCTCTGGCATCTGTTCCATGAGGTTCTTAATCCCAGGACCATTAGTAATGGGTCCCATAAATAAAATCGCCGGTGAGTGTCTGGAATCTTGGGATGGGCCTGGAATTTGTGTCGAAAATTCTGGAGGAATCCAACAAGAGCAATCCTGTGGTAAACTACTATCTGCTACAAAAATGGTGAGTCTAGCCCCGAGCTGAGTGGGAACGCAGGTTTCCAGCCTGGAGCTCCTCTGTGAATAAGGGAATGTGTCCTGAGCCCTCTCAGATCATTGCACACATGAGTGCTATTGTCACAAGTCTGTTCTGTGAGTAGAAGTCTGAGTGTCAGACTGTAGGCATTCAGGTCAAGGTTGCAGACTGGTGATACACTGTTAGTAAACATGTAAAACACTGTCTTGAAGTTTAAAAATTGAGTCAAGCACCAGTGGCTCACACCTGTAATCCTGGCTACTCAGGAGGCAGAGATCTGAGGACCATGGTTCAAAGCCAGCTAGAGCTGGGGAATCTATGAGAATCTTATCTCCAATTAACCAGCAAGAAGCCAGCTCAGGAGGTAGAGAGCCAGCCTACAGTGAGAAAGCCAAGGGAGAGTGTGAGGCTCTGAGGTTAAGCCCCAGTTCTGGCACACTCTCACACACATACACACACAGACATACACACACATGCACACACACAGACATACACACGCACATGCACACACAAAGACAGAGGAAGACCTGTGATGTCTTAAACATTCTCTTAAAGAATAAGGTTCAAAGAACAATGTAGGTAAAGAAAAATAGAGAGCAAGATGCGGTTGGGCCTCAAGTTCTACCAACATAGACAATAACGACTTTAGGCTACATAGAAGGGAGAGACTGAGGTCAAAATAAAGATACAGGATAATTTGAAGCTTGTGGGGGGAAAAACTTCTTTTGTCACATGGTGAATGCTTGTAACAACCAACAGACACGGAGGGAGTGCCAGCACCTCAGTTTCTGACATGTTCTTGTCTCCTCAACCAAGAAGAAGAGTCTTAATACTGCAAAATGTAGGCTAGACACAATTAAAAAGGAATCAAAGCCTGAGAGATTCCAGGAAAGGAAACATGGCAGAAGTATGGCTGTAAAACCCACCAGACATAGTTTAAGAATAACAATCAGAAGATGGGTGCTAGTGGCCAGCTATTCAGGAGCTGAGATTTGGAGATCTTGGTTCAAAGCCAGCTCAAGAAGAGAAGTTAGTGAGACTCTTATCTCCAGTTAACCAGCAAAAAGCCAGCAGTGGAGGCATGGCTCAAGTGGTAGATCACCAACCTTGAGCAAAAATCCTAAGGGAGAGTATTCTGGACCAGAGTTCAAGCCCCAGTATTGGCGTGTGCACGTGCATGCATGCACGCACATACACACACACACACACACACACACACACACACACACACACACACACACACAGAAATGATTTCCAAAAGTTGAAGCTATCTACATAGATTGTTTTCTAGCACAGCTGAGAGCTTTTTGGCCAAGATTTCCCATGCAGGCAGAAGAAGTATCTCTGCAGAAGATTGTTGAAATGACTCTTGAATAGGAGCTTTGCTTCTGAGATTTTGTGGGATAAAAAGACATTATGCTCGTTTAAACATTTAGCCGTGGGCCTTTGCTTTCTCCCTTGGCTTCATGAATGGAAACAGGCCTCTACACATTTACCCTGAAAACACAGTAAAATTTCTTCGATTTGGATGAACTGGCCAGGGTGTGTCTCACTGAAGCTGTGGGGTTGGGAGTAGGAAGAAGGAGGAGGATGGAAGAAAGCTGGTATAAATTAGGTGTTAAGGATAAACAAAATAATATTTAGAAAAAGAAATTTGGTTTTATTTTATTATTTTCAACTGCATCAATGTTGTCTCCTTTCAGATCTATTTTTAGTGAGTAAGCCCGTGTATGATTTTCAAGCAAATAAGTCAATGTTTCTAAGTAGGTTAATGGCTTTCGGTTTTCATTCAAGTTGGCAAATCCATATTGTTGTCCTATCCATCCCCACCCCTCCCTACCAGACTAATTGATTTAGTCCCTCTTTCTTAATATGCATTATAAATGTAAGCTAAATTTCAGGCCTTGTTCTAAGCATTTAAAGCTCTGAACTAGGAACATATGCTGGTGGTGACTCACGCCTGTAATCCTAGCTACTCAGGAGTCTGCGATCTGAGAAGCCAGTTAAATCCAGCCCAGGCAGACAAATCCCGGAGATTTTTTATCTCCAATTAACCACCAAAAATGCTGCAAGTGAAGCCGGGCACTGGTGGCTCACACCTGACATCCTAGCTACTCAGGAGGCTGAAATATGAGGATCATAGTTCAAAGCCAGCCGGGGCAGGAAAGTCCCTGAGACTCATCTCCAATGAATCACCAGAAAACTGGAAATGGTGCTGTGGCTCAAATGGTAGAGCACTCACCTTGAGCTGAAATGCTCAGGGACAGTGCTGAGGCCCAGAGTTCAAGCCCACAACCAACAAAAAACTGCAAGTGGAGGTATGGCTCAAGTGGTAGAGTACCAGCTTTGAGCAAAAAAACAAGCAAGATCAAGATGCTCTGAGTTCAAGCCTCAGTACAGGAACATGCACACAGATATACATGGATACACACACACACACACACACACACACAAACAAGAACTCTGAACGAGGGTCATATGAGCTAATAAAAATCTATTATGAATCATTTTTGTTCTTTAATACAACGGATCTGTGAGGAGTTTCCACTAAAGCCATACTTAGGTGCAATCAAGAGAGTAAAATTAAATTTCCTTCTAAAATATTCCTCTAGGGCTGGGAAGGTGGCTCAGTGGTAGCATGCTTGCCTAGCCTACATGAAGCCCCAGGTTCAATTCCTCAGTACCGCATATACAGAAAAAGCCAGAAGTGGCGCTGTGGCTCAAGTAGTAGAGCGCTAGCCTTGAGTAAAAGAAGTTCAGCTTCAGTGCCCAGGACTGGCAAAAAGAAAAAAAAGAAAAAGAAAACCTAAAATATTCCTCTATTTAGATATATTCCTGATTAGACTAGATTGTTGCTTTGTTTTGTTTTCTCTTTTCTTCTCCTTCTTCTCTGCCTGCGATCTTTTTTTTTCTTTTTTCTTTTTGGGTCCAGTCGTGGGCCTGAACTCTGGCCTGGGCGCTGTCCCTCAGCTCTTCAGCTCAAGGCTAGTGCTCTACCACTTGAGCCACACCACTTCCGGCTTTTTTCTTTTTGCTTATGTGGTGCTGAGGAATCGAACCCAGGGCCTCATGCATGCAAGGCAAGTGCTCTACCACTAAGCCACCTTCCCAGCCCTCTGCCTGCCATCTTCTTACTCTTGATTCAGTTCCATGACCTCGTTCCTTTCCGTGACATTTCCTTCTGTCTCTGGTGAATGTTGGCTGTGGAGGTGAGTCTGGGAACGAGGATGAGGAAGATCCTCGAGGTGCCAGGGTGTCCATGACCTGCACCAACCCACCTTCCCATGATTCCAGCAGGCTTTGTGATTGTCCTGTGCGCCCATGCTACTGGAAGAGAGTGGAGGCAAGTGTTTTCAACTTTCTGAGTCTCACTGTCCACATTTTAAACATGGAAGCAGTAAGATCATCTGCCCTATTCCCTGCCTCCTTGTCTATGGATGGGCTGGTGACATCCTGTGTGTGGACGTGTCATCCAAAGTTGCTATGATAGAAGTGATGTACAGAGGGGTTGTCAGGTCATGAGCACATGTCTTTTTGGGTCACGTCTGCTGGCATCCTGGGCTTCTGCTCTGCGTCTTAGCTCAAAGGAAAGCTCAGCTCCACTGCCTGCTGTACTGTCTATCCCACGCCATGTCTCCCACCATCCGGGCTCAGTTTCACAGGCAGCCTACTGTCTGGAGGCCATCTCGAGTCTGGGAAAGAACTTCCAACTGGCACAGGAGAAACCCATGGGCACTCCCCATTCCCAGATGGACAGGACAGGGGCGTGGTGGGCTTCAGATCCAGGGAGCTTCACTCTGGGCCTCTGGATGTGATAGCCCGGGACAGACTGAGCCAGGAGACAGAGGGGTGCCATTCCCTGGGGTTGAGGACCTCTTGGGTAGGATCCAATTCTCATTTGTCTGGAAAATCCTGAACCTCTTTGTGAGTCTGTGTGAGGTGGGGCAGGGAATCCATCAGCGTCATCCATGATCCGGCCTGCGTTTGACCTTCTGTCTTGAGCTTTTGACGTGGTTAATAAGAGGTTCTCTGTCATTTCAGGAAATAAAAGCTGGTGACAAGCTGGGGGAAATGGTGATGAATCTTCACGTTGTTGAATGACTGGGCCTCTGTCAGCCACGCCAGGGCCTTCAGGCAACCCAGCACCAGCCTCATCTCTCCCCATTTCTTTTTTGGTCCTTACGGCCAACCAATGCCACCACCTCTTCTGCTGCTTCCATTTAACCACTCACAATGCCCTCGTCTGCCTTGTTCACGGGAGGAACTTGCATATCTTCTTTTTATTTGATTAAACTAGTTTTTCATGCTGATACTGGAGTTTGAACTCAGGGCCTGGCTGCTGTTTTTGAGCTTTTCTGCTCAAGGCTGGAGCTCCATTTCCAGTTTCCCCCCACCCCCACCTCCTTGGTGGTTTATTGGAGATACGAGTCTTAGACTTTCTTACCCAGGCTGGCTTTGAACCATGATCCTCAGATCTCAGCCACCTAGTAGCTAGGATGATAGGCATGAGCCACCCGTGCCTGGGGAAGATGTCCTTCTGACTTGTCATCCGAGCGCAAGTCTGGGCCGCTGTGTTGACAAATGCCACAAACTTGGACTTACACTTTTCCTCCTTACATGCATGTGTGGACTCCAGTCCTCTAGAACAAGATAGGCACTGGGAAACCCACATACCAGCAGCTGTAGGGAGGTGACAGTGATCCAGCCTGTCACTAAGACATAAGACACACCTGGCAAGTTAAAATGACGGGGCTGTTTTCTGTGTGTAGTAAGCGAGGAGGATATGGGCAGAACTTCTGCCTCCTCTCCCTCTTCTTCCTCCTCCTCCTCCTTTTTTTGTGCCGGTACGAGGCTTGAATTCAGAGCCTGGATGCTGTCCTTTTTTTAAAAAAATTTTTTATTGTAAAGATACTATACAGAGGGTTACAGTTACATGAGCAAGGTAATGAGTACACTTCTTATTGAGCATTGTTACCCCCTCCATTGTTTTCCCCCTACCATCCCTTCCCTCCCTACTTTCCCTGAGGTTCTTTTTTTAAAAAAATTGTGATTAAGTGATTACATAATTTCCCAAATTTCACAGTATTGTGGAATAATGATGCTCATTTAAAGTCACAAGTTCATTCTAACTTTCCTGGAGCAAATTGTCTATCGCGGTCTATAACATATAACGGTGTACACATATACACCATACATGTGATCAGCCGCATGGGGATATTTAGTAGTGGTTCGACCAGATGAGTGGAAGTTCTTTGTTTCTTAAATCCTGTTAATTTTGTCGTATCACCTAACATTTTGGATTTAATGGATCCTGTCCTTTTGCTTTATCTCTCACGGCTGGTGCTCTACCACTTGAGCCACACCTCTATTTCCCTTTTTGTGTTGGTTAACTGGAGATAAGAAGTGCAGACCTTTTTTTTTGGTTCGGGCTGCCTTTGAACCGCAATCCTCAGATTCCAGCCTCCTGGGGATCTGGGCTGGCACATCTTGAGTTCGTATAAGACGTTTTCAGTTGTCACATGTCTGTACTGGATGATAGAGCATTGGACTTTCTTCCCTTGGGTTAGGGGTAGGTGGATTGCAAGGGTTCAGTGAGGTCAGGGGAGGAAGCAAGAAGGATGGCATTTTGTTCCATGGCTGTCTCCAGTGCCTGCCTCATTCCTACTGATTTGCGGTAAATACAACATCTCCCAGGATCCCACGTGTCTTTTCCAGGGAGCATCTCACCAGTACCTCTAGGATATGCAGAATGGCGCAGACGTATTTCTAAGACATCCAGCTTTGGTTTGGCCAAATCTGCCCACCGTGTGCTTGTGAGCAGGGGCAGGGCTGTTGGTCCACTGGCCCCAGGGCTGAGCCCAAATGCCTGTCCCCTGCAGCAGGCATGTAAGCAACAAGCAACGTGCCCCCTTTTCTCCCTCACCCCAAGGAAGAGGCAGTGGTGTGGGTCAGCATCTGATGCTGATGGCATCTGTGCTCATTCTGAAGAGACGCCCAGGACCAAACGTTGCAGGACAGACCAGATGGGAGCCCTGCACTCTGGGCCCTTAATAAGCGTTTTCCAATGACTGTGATTGATGGTGTGGTTCGTACAAGTCCAGGATCAATGAAAACGCCTCCTGATCTTTTGAACTCACTCGTTTTATCTCAGATCAGATGCTCTGAGTTCAAGCCTCAGTACAGGAACATGCACACAGATATACATGGATACACACACACACACACACACACACAAACAAGAACTCTGAA
>NW_012267294.1:7465568-7468307 GCF_000151885.1 Dipodomys ordii | reverse complement strand
AGTCCAGGATCAATGAAAACGCCTCCTGATCTTTTGAACTCACTCGTTTTATCTCAGATCCCCTTTCTGCAGTGCCTGCGGGCATCTGCCCCCCCCGCCCGACCCGCAATGCATTTGCCATCTCTGCCCTTGTCCAGACATCTCTTTGGTACAGGGGAGGAGGTGAGGATGCTGGAAACCAGGATTCTCCATCAGGTGGCTCAATACCACCACAGACCTTTGAAAGTGAGAAGGCTACATCCTGCCTGGGACACAACTCTGGGTCCAAAGAACACCACTCACCTTGCTGCAGACTTGGGAACACTATTAAAATTGACTGTTTCTACAGAAAGTGACCATTTGTCTGACTACATTAGTTCATGGTCACCAGCCTTTTTATTTTGTGCCAGTACTAGGACTTGAGTTAAGCCTTGTGCTCTCACTTGTCTCTTTCACTCAAGGCTGGTGTTCTACCTCCTGAACCACATATCCACATTAGACTTTTTACTGGTTAATTGGAGAGAGTAGTCTCTCAGATGTTTCTGTCTGGGCTGGCCCTGATCCTCAAATCTTAGCCTCCTGGGTAGCTAGGATGAAAAACTGAGCAGGAAAGTCTGTGAGACTCTTATCTCCAATTAACCACCAAAAAGCCGGAAATGGAGCTGCGGCTCAAGTGGTAGAGTGCTAGCATGAGCTAAAAAGCTCAGGGACAGTGTCCAGACCCTGAGTTCAAACCCCAGGACTCTCTCTCTCTCTCTCTCTCTCTCTCTCTCTCTCACACACACACACACACACACACACACACACACACACACAAGAACACAGCCCATAGAAGTGAGAACTATCTGCCTGGCCAAGTTAAATTCTGCCTCACAGAATGGAGCCTGGCTCCTCATAGGTGCTTGAACACCTGTCCAGCAAGTGATTTGATGGAGTCTATTGTCCTGTCCTTTCCCTTCAGGTAGATATGGGAGTCCAGGAGGAGAAGGGGCAGGGGAATAGCAGCAGCTGGCAACTGAAGTAACCTGAACATGTATGTGTATGTGTGTGTGTGTGTGTGTGTGTGAGAGAGAGAGAGAGAGAGTGTGCGTGTAAAGGGGTGGCCCACAGGGACTGTCTGAGATATCCACCCCACTGGGCCCTGGAGCCAAGTCTGTCCTGGACACCCAGAGCTCCTTCCCACAGTCAGGAGTGGAGTGTTTAGTCATAGGCAGAAGTGAGCTTGCACAAAATGCAGAGTACACACACCTGTGCACACACACAGGTGCTAAGCACCAACGCAGCTCTATATTCGCAACCCACACCACACACGGGACTTGAGCTAGCTGAAACCAGGAATCCTTGGCTGGATATTGAATGCACACAGTAGCCACTTCTACAGTCAGATGGCAATCAAACTTCCCAAGCACACGATGTGCACTGAAGAAATGAGTGCATCCCTAGTTAATCTGTTTGAACTAGAACAGATTTATGGACACAGAGGAGGCCACACACGAAAGCAAGATCCAAACAGAACATTAAATAAACTCATGAAAATCCATTTGAATGAAATTAAATATGACTATAGTGTATTTTATGCAAAACTCTGTGTTCAATGAAAGACAAATGGACCTAATTTCATGAATTATGCATATTGTGATAGCAGAGAATGGAGTACACGAAGCCATCTTACTCCAAATGGTTTTATAAAGGATGCACTTGGGAAAAGAATAACAGGATTCCGGTTTAACTTTTAAATCAGTGTAAATTTCTGTATCTGGCTTTTCCTAAAGCTCTGGCAGATATGTGCAGTTGCACATGGCTACCCACAATAGACTTCCTTGTTGGTTTCCTGGGCATCAAACCTCCATTTAGACATGACTTACTGAGCCCGGTGCCGGTGGCTCACGCCTGTAATACTAGCTACTCAGGAAGCTGAAATCTGAGGATCAGGGTTCGAAGCCAGCTTGGGCAGACCCATCGGAGAGCCTCTGATCTCGAGTTAAGCAGCAAAAAGCTGGAAGTGGAGGTGTGGCTCAAATAGTCAAGCACCAGCCTTGGGTGAAAAAGGTAAGCAAGAACATGAGGCCCTGAGTTCAAGCCTCAGTACACACACACACACACTCTCTCTCTCTCTCTTTCTCTCTCTCTCTCAGAAATCACTGACAGTTTCAAAGAGTGTCTGCTAGAGTCCTCCCCAGGCTTCTGCCCAGACACCCAAGACTTAGGCCAAGATGTCACTGTTCCCTGGAGATGAAGGCACCTGTATCCTCTGCACTGAGTCGCTGCTGCCAGTATGGCAGAGGCTGCCCAGTCTCACCATGCCCAGCACTTCACACTACGAGACAGTACTTCACACCACAAGAGAGCACTTCACACCACAAGAGATCACTTCACACCACAAGAGAGCACTTCACACCACAAGACAGCCATGCATGATTCCCCTTTCCCTCTTGGTGATGCGTTTGTTCTTTGATCCAGGGACCAATTAAGTGGTGACAAATGTAAACGCACTGCCTGGTTACTGCGGTCTAGCCTCAGCTCTCCACAGTCCTGTGTTGTGAACATCACCACATCAGTGTTTGCGCTTCATCCCTAGGACGCATTTTAACTCCTGGTTCTTGGTGCCTCCTCCTCATTCCCTGCTCATGCACATAGGTGGAAAGGGGGATCTGCGAATCTATGAAGCCAAACTGTCAGGGGCCAATTATATAGGCCATAGATAATCCAAGCTCTCCTCCCTCCTCCTCCTCCTCTTCCTCCTCCTCCTCCTCCTCCTCC
>NW_012267294.1:7439064-7460913 GCF_000151885.1 Dipodomys ordii | reverse complement strand
GAACCCAGGGCCTCAGGCATGCAAGGCAAGCGCTCTACCACTGAGCCATCTTCCCAGCCTTGATTTTTTTTAAAGGAATGTTTTAGTTTTCAAAACACAGAGTCGATATTTTAGTTTTCAGATTTTCCTGTTAGTCCCATGAGGGCTTTATTCGTTACATTCTGTATCCACATGTACAGAGCACTGAACAAGTTCATCTACATTCTCTCCTCTTTCCTACCCTCGCCGCCCTTTCTCAAGCAGAAGTGTGAGTGGCTTGTGTGAGTTGTTACCCTGGGTGGTGTTTTCAGATAGGAGCGAGAGAGAAAATAAACCATGGAGTGGGTAGGGATTTGAGATTCTTGCTTTTCAACCTCCATTTCCATATTATTTGATACACACCAAACCTTTCTGTCATTTATTTTTTCTTGCCTTTTACTGAACTGTTCAACTCTTTCTCCTTCCTAGACCCCAGGCCTACAATATAGTAGTAGGCTGGTGAGAGGCCCAGCAGCATCAAGGTGCCGTGTTAGACTGTGCTCTGTGAGGACCTGTGATGACTGTCTCTCCCTGGGCCTGTGCCCTGGCTCAGAGACCTTGATTTTAGACTCCCAGGCCCAGATCCCATGTCTTCAAGTGGGCTTTGCGGTCACACCTGCTGCACAGCCTTTCGGAGGAAGGTATGCCTTTCTCCTCCTGGGTTGTCCACAGCACTTTCTTCCAACCCTGGGGGCCCATCTCCCTTGGGCTGTCTCCTTCAGGCCCGGGACCAAGAGCTTCCCTTCCTTGCTTCATTAATCGACACTTAGTGCACGTTCTGGCAGAGGGAGGGGTCAGCCACTCTCCTCCAGATGTTTCCAGCCTGTAACGAACCCCATCCTTACAGACCAATGAGTCTGTTTTCTGTGTGGTTTTTTTCACTATTATTATTATTGCAGCCACTTATAGCTTCAGCTTCTTAGATGTGAGTTCTGTAATCATGAAATCCATTATGAAAAACATAAAAACAAGACTTACTTATTCCCACCAGGCTTTTTTCTTCCCAGCTTGAGGTAGTTGTCTGCTAGTGAGTGAGTGCATCCTCCAGTGGCCTTAGGATTTGCTAGGTGGCCAGCATGCCCTCCTCCAGCCCCCGGCCAGGCCTAAGAACCCAATCCTTGCTTCCTGAATGCTTTGGATGACTCCTCCCCAGTTGGACCATGGGTAAATCATCTCCAGCAGGGACCCTCGGACTTGGAGGGGCTGACATGGAAGGAAGGAGGTCAAGATTCAGGTAGAAAGGAGCATGCAGTGGCGTGGAGATACTTAGTGTTTTGGGGGTGTGTGGCTTCTCCTGTTTCCTCGGTGTAAAGTGGTAGAGAGAGGACACAGGTATAATTTGAGGTCTGCCTTTTTGAGGTCTGCATCTTTTTAGGTATCCACAAACATGTGGAAGTGACTTTATGTATTTTACAGCCTGCTCCTGTGTGCTATAGGACAACTATATATACAACAGGAAATGACCACAGCCATGATAGCTGTTAACTGAGAACCAACTTTGGATCAGAAAGGCACTGTGGTCTTTTCTCAGGTTATTTCATATCATCCCCCACAACAACACTGCCAGGCTCTATCACTGTATTTTATAGTCAAGAGGACTGAGCTTCAGGAAAGCTAATGGTCCAGCCTAAGTCCCCTATAGAAATGACAAGTGAAGCCAAGATTTAAACACAAATCAGTTTAAATCCCAAGTCTATGATCTTTCAACTAGATAGCAAAGGACTTAAACAGTGAGGCTATCATTTCCCAAGAGAAATTTACTTTAGTTTTTCTTGCAAAGAAAAAAATTCTTTTTTCTAGGTGTTGGTGGCTCTTGCCTGTCACCTTAGTTACTCAGGAGGCTGAGATCTGAGGACTGCAGTTCAAAGCCAACCCAGACAGGAAAGTCCGCGAGACCCTATTCTCCAATAAACTACCAGAAAACTGGAAGTAGAGTTGTAGCTCAAAGTGGTAGAGCACTAGCCTTGAGCAAAATAGCTCAGAGACAGCGCTTAGGCCCTGAGTTCAAGCCCCATGATAGACAAACAACAACAATAACAACAAAAACTTTCGTAGTGAGTGAGAGAGCCCACCTAGGAAAGACTGACAAGGAAGTTCACCCAGGTAGCTCAATAGCAACTACCTGGCCTTAATGGAGGATCCCTAACCTCTATGTTCTCTAAACCTAAGTTAGATACTTAGCCAGCCAGCATGTTCTCTTAACCTAAGTTTCTGAATGAAGGACATTTTCTCTTGTGGACCACTAGAATAGTATTTCGATGATATAAGAAACCAGTTATTATTATAAAGTCAATATATAGAGACAAAATATAATGACTGTATCGTAGCCTGGGAGGTACGATGAGAGTTAGCTGAGCTAACATCCACCTTCGTGGATGTAGGTGAATGGCTGGTACTTCACTGAAGGAGCTGTTGAGTATTTCCACTATCACCTCGCAGTACGAGGCACCATCGCTCTCCTACAGGAGTAACAGGCTGACTGGAGAAATGGAGCACAGACACTTACCACATTCCATGACTCGGTAACAGAATTCAATAAAATCAAAATCTCGATAAAAATCAAACTAATTTTAATCGATCGTAATTAATCAAAAATTTAAAGGAAGAAAGTTTAAGCAATGAAATCTGTTTCATGTCCTGTCCCTACCTCAGAATACATTTTACATCTGCTTTTTCTTATTGTTCTCTGCTGTGTCGTGAACCCCTACATTGCTGGTTATCCTGTTGACCACATGCACAAACACGCTGGGCACATGGAGCGGTTGTGTTCTATTAGACTGGTCAGTGAGGGCTGTGAGGAAGAGCAAGAGGAAGTCTGGGAGACCCAGAGGGAGATCAGGGCCTGGGGAACAGCACGGACCCCACATGGAATTTAGGTCACCGACTCCACCTTGTGAACTAATGACTGGAACAGAGCCTCACGAGAACTCCGTGTCTTCTCAGAGTTGCAATGCGCGTTCCATGAGTACCTCTTGGAACATTTACTCTGACAAGGGACTGTGTAAAGCTCTGAGGAGGTAAAATGTGTGGTGACTGTCACCACCAGGGACATGCTCTTTCCCTTTCCCTCCTTGTGTAAGTAATGCGGATTAAGACATTATTCACAAGATACAAGCAACGGGGGTTAGAGGGCGTTGGCAGCAGATGCATAAGAAGTGTGCAGAGAAGTGTGTAGAAGGAGCTTAGGAGCAGGCTGGCTGACAGGGAGAAGCTTACGTGAGACTCATTTTTTAGCCTGGTTCTAGTTCCTTTGGGTGGCCCCATTGCTGGGTCATAACGATCTCTTCCAAAGAACGGTTTCAAATCAATTGGAGGACAAACACAGGCACACATAATTGTGCACTTGAACCAGCATGGGCATGCCTGTGTGTGTGCATACACACTCACACACACGCACGTGCTTGCAGGCACACGGCTTTCTTCAGCCTCACTTCTATTTCCTCTCATCTGGCAGCTTTCAGAATAATCTCACCCACCTGTTAAATCAGAGAATGTCAAGTTTAATTTATAACAGTGAGTAGAAACAGGATGCTACAGAAAGCATTTTAATTAAAATCCTTTAATTGGATACATGCCTCCTGTGAAAAGGGAGCTGTGGAGAGGGCCTCTTTGTCGGCACCTTTCACTCCAGTTGCCAGAGATTGTTGCAGGCACATGGCTGGGCAATTGGAACCAGCCTTCGGAGGTGCTGGTGGTGGGGAGGGGGTGGAGGCTGAGAGAGAGAGAGAGAGAAAGAGAGAGAGAAAGAGAGAGGAAATTAGGAATCAAGGAGGAAGGACAAAGGGTGGCACTTGGCCACAGATTTTGTGCAGAAACAAGCTGGACTGAACATCAGCCGTCACTGCCGGTGCTCTTTCCAAGAGGTTCCCTCCCCCCAATCCACTCAGCTTCCTCAGGACCCCGTGGTCTCCTGGGAGCCCCCAGGACTTTCCTGACTTGGGGCACCGCCTAGGAGGTTTCTGCAGGGCAGGTCAATTGGCCCAGGTGGGAGGTGGGAGGCAGCCAGATGACAGGTGGGGCCGGGCACACCCCGGCCTTTGCACCTGGGTTTAGGTGACGCCACTTAGCCCTGTCCAGCCCACACCACAGCAAAGAAAACATTGGACTCAATTAAAGCTTCGTGTAAGGAAAGGACTGTGGGCTAAAGTGTGTGTGCGGGGGTGGGGGGGGGCCAGTCTGGAAACCATCCCAGAGATCTCCTGTGAGGGGTGCCAAGAGAGGAGAAAGCCATGGAAGTGTTTTACTGGATACACCCAAAGTGGCTGAGAGAAGGGGGCGCGGGAAGTGGGTTCAGTGTTCAGTGTGGGTCTGTCGTCAAGGAAACAAGACCTGAAACCCAGCTCTGGAGAGAGAGGGGTAACTTGGGCAGAACTGTCTTTGTTGGTTTGGTTTCAAGTGGTGGTGTCATAAGGTGAGCGAGGAAGGGAGAAATGTTCCTCCTGCCTCAGCTGCCCAAGACCCCAGGCTACAGGCCTTGGGCACACCACCTATGGCCTCAAGTGGGACTTTGAACATTTAAATCAATTTTAACGGATACATAAAAACCTAGAAGGCATGCATATCCACGAAGCAGTGTGGTGCTTGAATACATGCATGGGATCTGAACTCTGGGCCTGGGTGCTGTTCCTCAGCTCTTCAGCTCAAAGCTAGAGCTCTACCACTTGAGCTACAACACCACTTCTGGCTTTTTCTGTATATGTGGTGCCTCATGCCTGCAAGGCAAACACTCTATCACTGAGCCACCTTCCCAGCTCTCTTTCCTTTTTTTATTTTTGTGTCAGCACTGATGCTTGAACATGGGGCCCTGGTGCTGTCCTCGAGCGGTCTTTATTTTCACATCCTTTTATAGAATACTTGGGGGCCATAGTTACATGTTTATACCCTCTCTGTTAGCCCTTACCACTTCCCACTCCAAATAGAATCCATGCTGATCCTGGCACTTGAACTCAGGGCCTGGGCTTGAGCTTCTGTGCTCAAAGCTAGCTATCCATCACTTGAGCCATAGTTGCATTTCCTTTTTTTAAAATTTGGTAGTTAGAGATAAGAGCCTCATTGACTTTCCTGCCCTGACTTGTTTTGAACCACAATCCTCAGGTCTCAGCCTCCTGAGTAGCTAGGATGACAGGCGTGAGCCACCAGCTCCAAGTGAGAGAGAACACCCTGCATATAACTTTCTCAGAGGAATCTGACTTATTTGGCATAACATGATTATCACTTAGTCCATTCATTTTGTTTTTTTTTCTGCAAATAACCTAATTTTATTCTTTTTTGAAAATTTCATTTTTCTTTTCTTTAAGTTGCTGTACAAAGGGGTTTTAATTTAACATGAAGTCTGTGAGTACACTTCATCTTAAGCAATGTCATTCCTTTTATTATTTCCTCCCATCCCTCTTCAACCAACCCCTCCCTTCAATTTTCCTAGTTTCATTGGGTGAGCACTGGATATTATGACTGCTTTCTTCCCCTTCCTTTCTTCATTCAAACCTTATTCTTCTTCATGTTTGAATAATACTATGTTTTGTAATATATGCAGCATTAAAAATTCATTTTTTGGTTGATGGACACTTAGGTGGATGTCATGTTTGGCCATGATACACGGTGTTGTTATAAGCCATAGGTGTGCAGATTTTTCTATAGGTGTGTTAGCTTACTTTAAAAAATGCATGCTCAGGAATGGTATAGTAAGATCATAAGGTAGTTTATCTGTAGTTTCTTTTATTTTTCTTGCCCAACTTTATTGCAACCTCAACTTTGCAATACCATCTTTAGTTTGTTGATGAATCTCCATACTGATTTCCACAGTAGCTGCATATCCCCTGAACAGGTAGACATTTCCCCACTGCCCCCATCCTCACCAGCATTTGTTGTTTCCATGGGGATAACCATTCTGAGTGCTGAGATGGAGGAAGTACAAGGTTTTTTATTTGAATTTTCATTGTAGCTAATTCATTAGCCATTGGGACTTTTTCTTTTGAAAATTGCCTGCTCAGTGTGGGAGACATCATAATTACTCACTTCAAATAATATTACAAAGTCAAAGTAACAAAGAAAGCATGATGTACTAGCAAAAAAAATCAAGACAGATATGTAGATCAATGGAATAGAACAGAAGATCTAAAAATAGAGCCCACCTAGCTACAGCCATCTCATTTTTCACAAAGATTAGAGAAATCCCATGTTGGAGGAAAAAATAGTCTCTTCAACAAATGGTATTAGGAAAACTGGATATCCACATGTAGAAGACTGAAACCTGATCCCTCTTTTTCACTCTGTGCAAAATGAATTCCAAATGGATCAAAGATCTTAGTGCAAGACTAGAAACTTTGAAATTATTAGAGGAAAGCACAGAGGAAGCCCTTGAAGATAGGGGAGGCAAGCAACACCTAACTAAATAGAGCCCCAACTACTCAGAGAATTGACAAATGGGATTACATCAAGTTCAAAAGCTTCTGCATAGCAAAGGACATAATTATGAGAATCAAAAAGAAATGTATCAACTGGGAGAAAAATCTTTGCCAATTATTCATTAGTAAAGAATTGATATCCAGAATTTATACACAGCTGTAAA
The DNA here is from genome assembly GCF_000151885.1 of Dipodomys ordii. Classification (NCBI taxonomy): domain Eukaryota; kingdom Metazoa; phylum Chordata; class Mammalia; order Rodentia; family Heteromyidae; genus Dipodomys; species Dipodomys ordii. The sequence goes on along the minus strand of NW_012267294.1, from coordinate 7,454,327 downwards.
ATTCAAACACTAACAGAACAATTGCATAATTGCAGATAATTAATTATAACACTATTAATATAATTATTACTTATCTTTTTATTGTGAAATTAATTGAAATTTTCTTAATGGCAAAAAATTGAGCAGACAGTTTTAGAAGGATTTTTAGGCACTGACAATCCATTGTTGCTACTGAACTTCCTAGAGAATTTGGTTGCCAAATAAACAAAGATAGCTAGTTAGATTTGCTTGTATCTATTGATTCCTTCTGCCCATGCATTGGTAAATGTTTTGCAGGTAGCTTAGGGGATGGAGGGGGTGGGTAGAAGGAAAGTTCACTGTGTAGCATTTCTAGTGGAACTATTTCCATCCCAATATATTGATGCTTTAATAATCCTTTGGCCAAGTTCTTAAAACTAAAACAGATGTCTGTGGGAAGTCCTTACACATGGGTTCCAGCTCACTTCTGCCCTTTTCCTGCCTGCATTAAGCTTCTAACCTGTTCTATCCACTTTGAGGTCAGCTGTGTAACTTGCTTTGGCTTTGGAATATGAGTAGATACCAGAGACACTTTCAAGCAAAAATGCAAATATGCTTGAATGGTTGGGTTGTGCCTTTCCATCTTTTTTTTTTTTATTTTGTGGAGTACTAGCATTTGAACTCAGGGCCTCACACTCATTTTGCTTGCTTGTTATACTGATTATGCTTGTTACTGCTTATCATGCATGCTGTTTATCATATTATGATAAATCTGAATAGAGATTTATGGGGGGTTTAATAAAGCGTAACCATCTTATTTAATGCACACCATAGTCAAGATTATTTTGTGTGATGAACGTTGATTTATCTATATAGTCAAAATTCAGCCTAGAATTTTCCCTAAACTGTATATCACTGGCCATAGTAGTAATTATGATGATGATGATGGTGATTATTTGTATGCTTTTTTTTTTGTATATGAAGAAAAGAAAGGAAGGAAGAAGTTCTTAGCATTTGTGATCTGCCCAGGCATGAAGATTAGGATGTGATTAGGGTTGTATGTTGTCATCATCATCTACACAGAAGATGATGAGGAGTTAGAGCATCATATTTCTGCTAACAATCCACAATGAATTTGGAGAATTTTCTCGACATGTCATTCCTCTTTAATAGGCTTGCCCAATGAGTAAGCTTGTGTAAACTAGATCTTGGGGCAAAAATAAGACTAAATTTATTTTTATATAAAATTATTTGGGAAATTTTAACTTTATTTTGTGAAAATAAACATCTTGCATAAATATTCTCACATATCCTCTTTTCTTTTTCTTTTTCTATTTTTTTTTTTGCTAGTCCTGGGAATTGAACTCAGAGCCTGGGCTGGTTTCAAACTGTGATCCTCAGATCTCAGCCTCCTGAATAGCTAGGATGACGGGCATGAGCCACCAATGCCCAGCATATATCTTCTTTTTTGACAGGTTTGAACTCAGGATATCATGTTTGCTAGGCTGGTGCTCTACCACTTGAGCCACTACCCCAGCTCTGCTTTCTTGTTGGTCATTTTTGGGATGGAATCTAGTGGATTATTTTTTTTGGGGGGGGTATTACGCTGGGCTGGCCACCATCTGCAGATCTCAGATTCCTACAGGGCTAGGATGACAGGCATGAGCCACAGGATCCTGGCTCATGTTCTTTAATCTTTCTTTTTTGACGTTATGTTCTGGGAATGAAGACTGCTGAGAACCAAGTTTGGTGAAAGATTATAGGATCACACTGGTACATATCTACACTATGGTGTAACTCAAGCATTTTTGTCACCTACATTCAATCTTGATGTGCACGTGTGCCTTCTGGAGGGCTAGCCAAAAGGAGTATATCCTACCATTTTCCTCAAGGTGGATTTTGCTGTTACAATCATGATGAATCCAGAAGACAACAGAATGTGCTGATGACATCTTAGGCTCATGATAAAACCTCTGAGATGCTCTTAAGGGTCCTTTTATTATTATTATTATTTAAAAATCAGATGTTTACTATGCTAAACTGGATCAAGATGTTCACTCATCATATCAGGTGTTAGCACGCGTGCTAAATGGTGTGGAATTTTATGACCATAAAAGGTCAAGTTTCAAGAGTTTTCTTTTTTTTTAATGGAAATTTCCAGGAATCTAAAAATGTGAAGTCCAATCATACTGAATTCATTGGCAACCAGAGCTGCTTAAAACTGAAACCCCACTTCCCCAAGGCTTTCAAGTGAGGGAGGAGAAAGTCCCCAGACTGTGACCCCCCTCCTGCCAGGCTCCAGTTATAACAGAGGATCTTTTCACAGAATGTAGTCCATTTATATTTCAGGCATTTAAGGCATATTTCATTGGTTCATCTGGACACTGGAAAAAAAAATCTCACATCTCTTCCTGAGTGATGTGGCACACTGTTTTGGCACACGTGGGGAACTCACACACCTGGCAAGCCATCTCGACTTTCCTGAGGCTCAGAAGGGGGTCTTCAAACCGAGAAGCATTTTGCATGGTGAGCAATGTTCAGTGTGTCCAAATCCAAGCAATGTTCAAACAACGATCTGGGTTGGATGGGGGGAGATGGGTCTGAAGAGAGAGCAGAGGGAAAGAAAGGCAGAGGTTCAAATTAGAAAAAAAAAGCCTATGGAAATGCTATTATTATTATTAATTTTTATTTTGTGTTGATTCTGGGGAATGAACTGTGCTCTGTCTCTTAGCTTTTTCACTCGAGGCTGGTGCTTTACCACCTAAGCCAAACGGCTCCATTTCTGGCCTTTTGCTGGCTAATAGGAAATAAAAGTCTCACAGTCTTTTCTGCTTGGGTCGGCTTTGAACCTCAAGCCTCAGATCTCAGTAGCTAGGATTGCAGAAGTGAACCATCAATGCCCAACCTAGGAATACCATTTTAAATTCCCCCCCAGTCAAGTTTTGCCTTCCACTAATTCTTGTTTGAGCTAAATAAGGTCTCATTTGAGAAGGGATTTTTCTGAGAAAAACAACTTTTATCCATGTTGATTTGCAGATGAAGAACTTTTCTGTTTTCTGTGTGTATGTGTGTAGAGTTTGTAACTGTAACCAGTGGATTTTCCCGTGAGGTCAAAATGCAAAACATTTGTTTGTGCAGGTGGCATGTAGAAAAGGTGTAACATGGCAGTCCCTAGGAACAGACACTGTTAGTGACAAAAATGGTCACTTGTAACATGGCAAAGAAATGGAAATAGAGATGGATGTAGTAGTTTTTCTAACAGAACGTGACAATGAACAGGTTCTGGCAGAAAAATAGTGACGCATGAATTAGCTATTATGGTATCCACCTTTTCCAAATTATATTTTGTGAGCAGTCTATCTTACATGATAATAAATTTGAATAAAGACAGTTCCTGGAAGTAGAGGTGTGGCTCAAACAGTAGAGCAACCAGCCTTGAGCAAAAAAGCCAAGCAAGAATTCAGCCAAGCCTGGAGTGCTGTTCCCTGGGAACGATTCTCTCCTATTTAGGAGTAATTCTGAACGATATTTGGTACAACCAAATTGCAGAACTGTGGAGACATGTGCGCACCTCTCTACACTTCTTGAAAGCTCCTTGCCTGAGATTTGGCCTACCCTCCTTTCTTACATAGCCAAGACTTAGTCATTTGTGGGATAACAAGCCAACTTGGTATTCTTTCTTTTCTGCCCAGTTGGGACCATTCCAGGTGGGATGAAGGCCCAGCAGAAGCATGGCAGCAGTGATTCACATCTGGTCCAAGTGTGATTTTTATGACTGTGTCTTCACGGGGGCCACTAAGGTACAAATAAGTCATCGTCACAACCTGTAGCCTTTGGACACTAAACTAAAAACCACGACATTTCTTCCAATTACTGGTTGTCTAACTACACTCTGTTTCAGGACCCGGGTTCCTAGTCTTTGGATCTACCTTACATTTTAAAACCCTGTCTTGGCACTGCCGTGGCAGAATGGAGATGCCAGTGTTTTGACTTCTCCTTCCCCTGTACTTTGTGCAGGGCTCTTTCTACCTTCTATTTGGTACCTCAGCTTCATGAGAGCTCCTCACAAGTCACTTGCACCTTGATACGAATTTAGACCATGTATTACCTTTCCCTAGGGTATTTGCACTTCATGGTGCCCCCTCCCCACCTAAATGTGTAACAACATTTTTCCTACTTCTAGAAAAATTTATATTTTAGTCACGAAGCAACAGGATTGATCATTTTCTGAGTAAGAATCAGATATTTCTGGGATTCTACAGGTAGAAGCTGGCTCTTCTTATAAGTTGTCCTTCAATTTCCCCATCTAGGATATTGCCTAAAAACTTGAACTCACTTGTACTTGGGCTTCATTGGGTCCAAGGAGAGGTCAATGAGGTTGTCTTTGAAATGAGACAGAAGGGTCCCAGAGAGAGAAAATCAACAGACAACTAACTGATTGCGTGAGGCTCACTTCTCTGTTTGTATGATAGCTGGTCTCCACTGAGATGACTTCCAATTACTGATATTCACACCTTGGTAGTGTCTTCCCCTGAAATTGGGAATGGGATTTGTGGGACCCTCCCTCATCTGGTGGCGTGTGACTTCCTGTTCTGGGTTCCCACTCCCCACTCTACAGGAAGTGATGCCTGTGACCACACTCAAAACAACACCACCCAGACCTAACTTAGCAACCTTGAGGCCAAACCATTAAGAAATGACTTCAACTCTGGTCAGGTCTTCATTTGGCTTCAACTCCCAGCTAACATCTGCCACTTCCTGTGCGACTCTCAGGGGGAACTGGCAGCTAAATTAGTCTCTAATCCTCAACTCCCAGGAACCACTGGAGATTACATGTTATTATTGTCGTTTTAGACTTCGAAGTCATGGAGTCAATAATCCAGCCCTGTCTCTTAGCCTTCCAACACTAAACACCTACTCTGAAAATCTTGATTATGAAATACTGGCAACAGGTTTATTTCGAAGTAGTTATAATTTTATTCTTCTTCTAATGGCATAGGGTGATTCCACTGAGGGCAGTTTGGCCAAATACAATTTTTTTTATGAAGCAAGCAGACCAATAAGATAATTTGTTGAGATATTAATCGCCTGTTTCTAGTTTCACAGTATTGTTTATTTTGGTATGTGATAGAAAGTTCTTTTGCAACCCTTTATGAGACTTCAGTAATTTTCATCTGCCTTTTAGGATTTGGGGAGTTTTGACTTTTATTTTGTTTTTATATTTCTATTCCTCCAGTGACTAGGATATATTTTGACCAAATTGATGTTGGACTACTCGATTTCCACAAAATTGCTTTCAGTCAAATTGTTTTTGGCAAAAATCATTCATCATGTGGCCATATATTTTTTTAAATACCTTACCTCTAATTGATCTATAAAACTTTGAGAAACATATTCTGTAAGTTTACATAGGACACAAACAGCTACACTAGAATGAATCGATGACAGGGAATAAAGTGGGCAGCCTCCGGGGTGAGTTTAATAATCCCTAGCATTCACACTCTGCTTTAAACCATTCTCCTTTGCTTAACCCAGCCTGGATGAACAGATCCACTTCTGAAGAGAAGATGGTGCAAGTATTGGAAGAGCGTTGTTAAGTTACAGTCTTCTTCCATAACTTTCCAAGATTAGGTTAGAAAAGGAAGGTGGCTTCCATTTTGGAAATGCAGATTTTATTTTTTTTATTTTTTTGGCCTTCTTCCCTGGGGAAATCCAGTGCCTGTGTTACTGGCCTTGTGGAAAATCTCCCTGTACAGGGCATAATAAAAATCAAGTTTGCATTGGCAGGGAGACTCAATAGTTGATTAACCATTGCTTTTCTATGAAATGATGAAGCCAGATCTTCTCGAGGATTGATTGTTGGACAGCTGATGCATTTGTTGGGGTCCTGACCAGCACACATTGTTTCTATGGAGACAAAAGACAAGAGGGTAACTAACAAGAGGATGACAGGAAGGGAGGATGCCCAGCCACAGATCCTAGGAGTGATTTTGGAACTAGAACTCCCCGGTCACATGACTGGATGTAGCACCCTCCTGCGAGAAACGAGCAGAGAGGCTCACCTACACTGTGCCTCCTTTCTGAGCCCCCTGAAAGGATGACATAATACACATTTGTTAGTTTAACCTCTGGATGGGGAGTAAATTGCTGTACAGTCACAGAAAATGAATATAGAAGGGCAGAGAGTTGAATTCCCAATCACTCCTGCTGCTTCGTGACTGGAGTTTAGATTCCTCTGGAAACAGGAAAAATATTTTTACGTGTTTACGGGGGTGGGGGAGCGTAATAAAACAAACAAACAACCTTCAAGTGCCAATACCCTAGGGAGAGGTAATAGCTGGTTTAAATTTGCATCAAGATGTGAATGACTTGTGACAGGTCTTTTCCTGAAGACTAGCTCTCCTGAAGGTGTGGTGAGGACCAGAAGACAGAAAGAGCCTGACACAACATACGGGAATCGCAGAACTTTATCCCACAGCAGTTCAAAGACAGAATTAGGGAAAACAGCATAAAACCAAAATAAAAGTTAAAAAAAAAAGCTCCCAAATCCACAAAGGCTGATGAAAATCACTGATCATTTGGAAAAGATTCAGGCTCTTGGCTCTGTAACGCCCGTCAACATCAAGCCTTTGCCCTGACCTGGGTAAATTCAGCCAGGTGGCAGGCTCATTCAGCCTCCTTCATCTTGCACTGTCTCTCTTCCTCCAGATAGTTGTGCCTTCACGCAGGCCGCGTGCTCTTTGGCATCCCGCTTCCTGTCTACCCACTGCTAGCTCTTCCTACCTCGTTCTTCTCTTCACTCGAAGGAAAAGAAAGGCAAAGCCATTTGAGTTCCAGAGAAAATGATCCAGCACATGTGTGGAGGGAGATGGGACAAGCTATCCGTGAATGTGCTGTGACCTTCGGAATCCGGGCCTATTACCCGACTGCCAGTCACCCAAGGCAGACACTGGGGGGGGGGGTGCGAGCAGGGGCTCGGGGACAGCTGTGGGGTTAATCGCCCGGATTTGGTGACAATTCAGTCGGCATGTGCTGTGGGGCTTGCGAGGTGGGATTTCTGGGAGTCCTTAAGAATGTTGACTCTTGCTGATTAGCAGTAAAAGTTAAGCTGGGATTGGCTCTCTCTTGAGAATCACCTGTGGTATTCATTTCTTTCTTAGTTTCTTATCTTTCTTCACTGTACTTTCTTTTGGGCCAGTAATGGGGTTTGCACTTAGGGTCTGGGCATGGTCCCTGAGCTTTTGCACTCAAGATTGGTGCTCTACCACTTGAACCTCAACTCCCACTTCTGGCTTTATTTTTGTCGGTCATAGGGCTTGAACTTTGGGTTCGGGCGCTGACTCTGCACTCTTCAGCTGAGGGCTAGTACCCTACTGCTCGAGCCACCATGCCACTTCCAGTTTTCTAGTGGTTTGTTGGAGATAAGAGTCTCATGGACTTCCCTGCCTGGGGTTGGGTTTGAACCACAATCCTCAGATCTCAGCCTCCTGAGTGGCAAGGATTACAGGCATGAGCCACCAGTGCCCAGCACCACTTCTGGCTTTTTGGTGGTTAATTGGAGATGAGAGTCTCACCCACTTTCCTGCTCCAGCTGGTTTCAAGCAGTCCTCAGATCTTAGCCTCCCAATAAGCTAGGATTACAGGCATGAACTGGTAGTTCCTGGCTGGTGATCTTAACTTCTGGGACCAAGGGTAGACGTAGTTGCTAAGTGAACAACACTTGTGTTTCAATGGAAGAAATGCTCAAGGAGAAGTAGATGTCAATAGAGCCAACACACCCTGGTCTCTTTTGCCAGCTTGAGAACATACACCCCAAGAAAAATGCTCCCACTGGAAGTGACTGCAGAAGTAACCAGAGATAACCAACAGTCGATGACAGAGTGTTAACCACCCCCCGCCCCCCACCTAGTACAGGGGCTCCAAAAGACAGAGCTGCACAACCTCCATGCCTAATCCTGCCTGAGACACCTCTGATACAGGACTGGCCACAAAAGAGGCTGCCTTTAAGGGATTTTTAACCAGCTCAATGATGCTGAAACCAGCACAAGTGAAAAAAGGCTAGCTCCTGATCAAGCATCTCTGAGTGGACTTGAGGGCCATACGCTGTGTCCAGCAGTGGTCTCCTAAGAAGATTCACTTTCTCTTGGCGCAGTGCTACACACACACTTTGGAAACATGCCACAGGGTGGTAATATGGAAGGGCTAGCACTACGGGTTAATGTCTTCCCCCGTACTACTTCACACAACACCGAATCTTTGGCACTTAGAAGGCTGATTCTGCCTGATTGAAAAACTGTCTTAGCCTGGGCGTGGTGGTGCATTCCTGTAATCCCAGCTAAGTGTGAGCAGAGGGGGGTAGAGGATTGTTGTCTAGCACACATTTTAAAGAAGAGTTACTGATTGGAAATACATGATAATATATTCAACACACTTGATAATCAGATAAGTGCAAATTAAATTTGCCAAGAGATGTCACTACACAACACTTGGAGTGGCTGTCATTCAGATGGATAATACTGAGTGATTGGAGGTGTGAGAGGACCGGTGCTTTTGTGTATTGCTGGAGAGAACCCACCATAGTAAAGCTACTGGGATCCACTTTGGAGGCTGAAATCTGAGGATCCAAGTTCAAAGCCAGCAGAAGTGGCGCTGTGGCTCCAGTGGTAGAGCGCTTGCCTTGAGCTGAAGAGCTGAGGGACAGCACCCAAGCCCAGAGTTCAAGCCCTACAACCGACAGAAAACAAAAACAAGTTAAAAGCCAGCCTGGGGAAGAAAGTTTGTGAGTTCAAGCCCTAGTACTCACACAGGAAGAAGGAAGAAAGGAAGAAAAGAAGGAAGGAAGGAAGGAAGGAAGGAAGGAAGGAAGGAAGGAAGGAAGGAAGGAAGGAAGGCAGGCAGGCTATATGCTATGCTTTACAAACATGTATTAACAGTACAAAACTAAGTTAGTACTTTCATGTGTTTTTAGGGGAACCTTTAAGAAACAGTGGAAGGTGTGATGTTCTCCACATTCATTATACTCATAAAACGACTTGTTGAAACCCCTTGACACAATTCTTTAAAGATAATTTTAAATTTCAAAAAAGAGCCACTTTTTAATCACTCCAGTACCGAGCCTCTGACAGCGGTGTGCTTTCCCCTGTGTGTACAAGAGGATTTTCCCGAGAACTGACCACACAGCGCATCTATCTGGTGACCAGCCATGAAGCTGCGCACAAGGCAGGCAGTTCCCTTGTTTCATGAGAAGTTAGCCCGCCACTGTGGATTGTGTAGTGTAAGAAGTCACCATTCTGTCGGGTGAAGGGGACTGGTTCTCCATCTAAAGATGAGGTTAGTGGCTTAAGAATTTAGACCCTAAGTTCTTAACCACCTACTACCTAGGTGAATAAAGATGAGGTAGGAAGTAAGTTTGGAGCAATGAATGCATCTTGATTGCCAAGAATGGCTGGAATGAGCAGAGCCTGACTGGACATTTCTCCTTTGCCTACACCCACTGGGCCCTTTCTTCAACTCTCACTGAGGTGATAGGATTAGAGGCGTGGCCCTCTTGAGAGATTTGTGTTGGTTCTGTTCCATCAGGAAAGGGGCAGTCACTTGCCAGCAGCAATTTTTCATCATTTCCTCCATGTGTGTGCTGTTGGAAGCCTGTGGAAAGCTGAGCACGACCTGGGCCTTTCTGAAAGTCAGCTAATGATCGCCAAATCCACTAGAGAAAATTGATTGCGTCAAAGCTCATGAGGAGCTGCGGGCTGATCAACGTCCCAGAGAAGTCAGGTTTCACAGAGAGCTGCCCAAAGCTGGAATTAAATGTCAGGTGCAATTTAGCACTGATGTCCACGCGGGGCTTTGAGAGGAGTCTTGCTCCTGACTCTGCGTGTCAGATCAACTCCCCCCACCCCCTTCCACCGCTCCCCACCCCTGCGGGAGGGGGGGCACTCCAGCTCGGGGATCAGGGCCTGGCACCCTGCCACACCGCACGTCTCTCCCTAAGATCTACAAAAGTGGGAACTGGGTCTTCAGGGCTGGCCTGTCAAGGCTACAGGGGAAATGGCTCAGGAAAGAAAAAAGAAGAGGGGTGTTGGGTGTCAAGTCTGATTTACATAAGGCTGTGATATTGAAAGGAAGGGTGGGGGGTTGGGGGCTCCTCTATGGTAACTTTTCTGCCAGGATCAGAAGAGGGCTAAGCAGGGAGCTGGAGGAGGCTGCTGGGTGCCAGGGCTCTGGGATCCTGTGTGGTTGGATTCTGCCCAGATCCGGCCATAAGCTCTGTCTGTTCACTGCTACTCCTCCTGCAGAGGCTGCATGTGTCTGGGATGGTTCTTCTTGCTTTCCCTCTGCTTCCTCTTTCAGGGGCCTGGAGAAAGGCCCTTCCTGGAGACGCTTCCATTTATTCCCGCCCCTTTGGACAATGTCACATCTGGTGAACCACCTCTAGAGCTTGAGCATGGTGTTTTTGTCCCTTGGCTGATTTGCCCTCTGGTCAGTTCATTTCAGGTTTGATTTCCCTAGTAGACGATCTGAGGAGAGGATACATTTTTTTTAATTGATTCCCTCCCCCACCCCACCCCCAGCATTTCGTACAATATTTGAATGATTTTAAAACATGTATTATTTTAAGCATGGATCTGATACTTTTCATAATGGGTTTGTGTTGTTGAAGTTTTAGCTTTTAAAAAAAAATAACTATAAAAATTTTGTCAACTCTTGAGGTAGGTGTTTTATACTTCTTCAGTGGGAAACTGGATCCCAAATGCTCAACTGAGAGCATGTGAACTACAATGGTAATGAAATGTTTGCTCCCCACTGATGGTCAATTTTTAATTTCTTTACTTTTTCATGGGGGTGGGAGGGCTTGCACTTAGATCCAGGGCACTGTTCCTTGGCCTTTCTACTCAAGGATGGTACTCTAACTTGAGCCAGCTCTACTTTTGCTTTTTTGGTGGTTACTTGGAGATAAGAGTCTCATGGACTGCCCTGGACTGGCTTCAAATCATGATCCTCAGATTCCCAACCTCCCAAGTAACTAGGATTACAGACATGACCACCAGCTCCCAGCCATAAAGCTCTGCTTTATCACACTTTTTTTTTTTTGATGGATTGCAAATACCCTGCTATCTTCCAGACTAATCCTTCACCATCTGATGCCTTTTTTGGGGGTCTTGCTTTCTTTCCATGAAGGTCACAGGTAGCAGAATGACCAAGGCCATAGGGTAAAGCGAGGTTTGGGTGGAGGCAGAGCTGGATTTAGATCATGTTTGTCATTTCTGAATGTGCACGTAAGCGAAGCCTTCGGCCTCACCACCTCAGAGTGGCAGGTATAATAAGGTGGAAACTACAACAATACCTACTCCAGCAGTGTTTGGTGAATTTAGATAAGATGGTGCACAGAGGACCAGGGTTCTGGGTAAATAAGTAAAGTGGGTAGTGCTGTCCTAGCCTGTAATCCTAACTTCTCAGGAGGAAGAGACAGGAGGATCTTTGCATAAGACCAACCAAGTTCAAGTTAGCGCTGCTGAGTCACGTCTAGAGTTACCGCTACTTCCTATTACACGCTCTCTGGTTTTCTTGTTATAAGGTTTCTGAAGCTCCTGGTTTTATTGCAAGCACTGGACTTTTTCCACCAGAATCAAGCGTAGGATGGGCCATTCTAGTCTGGAAACTTTCATTTCTGGAGAATTTTATTTTATTTTTGTTGAATCATTTATTTTCCATCCTGTTCTTCTTTCCTTGGAGCTACTCTTAGTTGACTGTAATTCCTGGATTCAGTTTCATTCATGTTCTTTGTTTGACATCATTTTGCCTATGTCCAAATGTAGTCTTGATCCCACATCCCATCTTTGATTTAAATTCTATTAACTTTCTGAAGTAATTTTTATTCTTTAATTTTTTGTGCGGGGAGAAGGAGCAGTTTGGGGGCTTGAATTTAGGGCCTTTACATATTCTAGGCAGTTGGTCTACCACTTAAACTAATCCACCAGTCCGTTTTTTGTTGTTGGTGGTGGTTATTTTTGAAGGCAGGCTTCGTTTCTTGTCCGGGCTGTGGTCCTCCTATGTGTATTCCCACAGTGCTGGGATCACAGGTACAGGCTGCTGTGCCCAAACATTTGTCAAGATGAAGTCTCATGATCAGCACCCTTCTCCCTCCCTGTCACCCCCACCCTCCATGGCCTCAAAACTACAATCTGCTGACCATTGCCTCTCAAGTAGCAAGGATTATAGGCTTGAGACCCCATGTGCAGTTTTAAAATAATTTTTCTTATTGCAGGTTCTGGGACTTGAACTCAGGGACTGGTATTATCCCTAAGCTTTTTTTGCTCAGGGCCAGTGCTCTACCACTTGAGCCACAGTTCTAGTTCTGGCTTTTTTTGCTGGCTAATTAGAGATGAGAGTCTCATGGACTTTTCTTGCCCAGGCTGGCTTCAAACTGCATTCCTCAGATCTCAGCCTCCTGCATAGCTAGGATGACAGGTGTGAACCACCAGCACCCAACTAAAATAATCTCTCTCTTTCTCTGTCATAGAAAATAATTTCTCTTTGCTTAGTCAGTTCCTCTGTCACACACACCATCCCGGTTTTCTATTTTGCATAAGCATGATCCTACCTTGGCCTTCTGAGGTGTCTCCTTTCTGTCCACTAGAGCTGGATTGTTCCTATGGGGAAAATCACTTTGGGAATTTTTAAAGCATCATTTCACCTTTTCCGGAGAAAGGTGCATCCTGATGTCTACCTGTTTCCTCTCCTCGGGATTTTCTACCACAGGAGCCTCTTCTCTGTTTTTTGATATTCTGAAGTTTCACATGATGAGCCTCTGTCACTCACTAAACAAAGAACAGGTGGGCAGTTCAGGCTTGATATATTCAGTAACTCTTAAATTTATTGAGTGTCTATAATAAGCCAGGCACTGTGTTGACAATAGCCCAAACACTCTTCTAAAATAGATGCTATTTTACAGAGGAGAAACTGAGGTATGCAAAGCTAGCAATTTGCCAATGGTAAGGGAAGAGAAAGATCAGAGCTTCCTGATGGTAGGGCATAGATTTCAGATGATATTTAGGGTGGCAAGCTTACATATCATCAAATCAACCTGCAGACCTTAATTATAATATGTAGATTTTACAGTTTAATTCTCAGACATTATCCTCAAAGCCAAGGGGGGAAAAATCAACATGATGGATTTGGTGTTTAAAAAGATTATGTTTTGAGGGGTGCAGGTGGCTCACGCCTGTAATCTAGTTATTCAGGAGGCTGAGACTTTGAGGATCATAGTTCAAAGCCAGATCAGGAAGAAAAGTCTGTGTGATTCTTATATCCAATGAACCAGCAAAAAGCTGGAAGTGGAGCTGTGGCTAAGTGGTAGAGTGCAAAAGCCAAGTAAGAGAGGCCCTGAGTTCAAGCCCCAGTTCTGGGATGCATGTGCACGCATGCGCACACACAGATGATGTTCAAGTATCAATGTCCCTCTAGTCCCCAGAAAGCTTCTAGAAGCATAGCTGTGTCTGTGGAGGTGAGGGAAGCGTGGGCAGAGTTCTCCCTTGCCTTGCCCTTTCAGGAAGCTCTCTTGGTCGCTCAGAAGTGTTATGCCAGGAAGTAACCCAGCAGCCAAGTGCAGAGAAATCCAGACATCGATTGAGATTTTCCCAGGGCTGTTGCTCTCATCTACAAGGAGACATTTTTGTTGGATGTGAAGGATCTTACAGAATGGGAAGCTGGAAAAAAAAAAAGATTGGAAAGTAAATCAGTTCAATCACGTGTGACGTGTTTTTAATAAATTGTCCTCCAACTGGAGTGGCTGGCCTTCCCAAGTAAAGTGTTTTGGCCATCAATCAAAATTACGAGGGGGCAGTGGCACTTCTCTAGAATAGCTTTTGAATTATCCAAAATAAGCATTTACACACAGGCGCTTAATTCGGAGTAATGAGTGCCCATGTGGATAATCGAGCTGTTTCAGGAGGTGGGCTGGAGGAGGACAGCCCCGGGGCTTGGGCTGTGAACTCGGCCCCTCGGCTGGCCAGTGCTTTTAGGAACGGCCCGACCGCTTGTACAGATACATTGTTACCGGCAAGCTTTCCTGTCCCCTATTAAGTTGCAGATACAAATGCATCTGTACATTAATTGGGACAATCAGCTCCTGCACCCTGTATGGACAAAAGTTTTAAAAGCATGCCATGGATTAAAAACCACGATGTGGGTCTGGGATGCAGCTCAGCGGCAAAGCGCCAGCTGAGCAAGTGGGTTCCATCTCCAGTACCAAAAAAGGCAAAAAAAATATAGTTGAAAATAAACAAAACAAAAACCCAAAGCCCCTAAAAATTCTCATGTTGACAATTTTTAATGTCTCCCTTTTGGGGGGGATATTCATTTTCCCCCTTTAAAATCATCGACCTCAACCATTCTGATTGGCTCCCTGATGCTCAGAGCCTGGTACTGGGCTCTGTGTTCAGGGCCTTGTGCTCTTGCTTGGCATTTTTGCTCAGGCTGATGCTCTACCACTGAGCCACAGCTCTCCTTCCATTTGAATTTTTTTAATTGTTTTTTTTTTTAGAGTGTTGTACCGAGGGATTACCATTCCATAAGTCAAGTAGTGAGTACATTTCCTTTTTAGACAATGTCACTCTTTCCTCCAATTCATACTTTCGATTTGTTGCTGGTTAATTGTAGATGAGAGTCTCTCAGATTCCTCCATCTGGGCTGGCTATATGAATATTTTTTAACAGTTACTTTACTGACTTACTATGACACTGTGATATTCTGCATAGGAGTATTTCCATCGGGATGCTTTGTGGTGAAGGAATCCAAGGAATGATGTGTGTTAGACATGAGTTGCACTCACCAATGGACTGTTCCTGGTACTCTACTCATAACCAGGATTGTTAAGATATGGCTGTAACCTGTTGTATTGCAGGAGAGACACAAATAGTACAGTGAACTGCATGATAGGTTAAGATCTGTTTCAGTTATAGGAAAAAGGTCAGGTGGAGTGGGTGCCTAGCTACTTGGGACCCTCTGAGATCTCAGGACCCAAGTTCAAAGCTAGCCTCAGCAGAAAAGTCTGTGTGACTCTTGTCTTCAGCTCACCAGCAAAAAGCCAGAAACAGAGATGTAGCTTAAGTGGCAGACCACTCGAGTAAAAAAGCTAAGCGAGACTGTGAGGTTCTGAGTTCAAGTCCCAGGACCAGCCTTAAAAAAAAACCTGAGATGGTTGGGGCTAGGAAGGTGGCTCAGTGGTAGAGTGCTTGCCTTGCATGCATGAGGCCCTGGGTTCGATTCCTCAGCACCATATAAGCAAAAAGAAAAAAGCCGGAAGT
>NW_012267294.1:7360322-7436119 GCF_000151885.1 Dipodomys ordii | reverse complement strand
CTTCCTTCCTTCCTTCCTTCCTTCCTTCCTTCCTTCCTTCCTTCCTTCCTTCCTTCCTTCTTTCCTTCCTGCCTTCCTGCCTGCCTTCTTTCCTTCCTGCCTTCCTGCCTGCCTGCCTGCTGCCTTCCTGCCTGCCTGCCTGCATTCCTTCTTGTGCCATCACTAGGGCTTGAACTCAGGGCCTTACACTCTCGTTTGACTTTTTTGCTCAAGGCTGGTGTTCTACCACTTGAATCACAGTTCCACTTCAGGTTTTTGGGGGCAGCTTTAATGGAGATAAGTCTCATATCCCCTGCCAGGGCTAGTTTTGAACTGTACTCTCAGGTCTCACCTTGCTGAGCAGGCTTGCAGGCTTGAGCCACTGGCACTTGGCTGACAGTATAAGTTTTGATGGAGAATTTTTGTAACTGCACTCTGCTGTCACTCTGAAGCTAAGAAAGCTCAAAGAATCCAGAAAACTGTTCACAATGTCGGTAACATTTAAAACAAAAGAATCTAGGCTGGGAAGGTGGCTCAGTGGTAGAGTGTGTGCCTAGCATGTATGAAAGCCTAGGTTCAATTCCTCAGTACCACATAAACAGAAAAAGGCAGAAGTGGCCCTGTGACTCAAGTAGTAAAGCATTAGCCTTGAACACCGAGAGACTCAAGGGACAGAGCCCAGGTTCTGAGTTCAAGACCCAGGACCAGCAAAACAAACAAATAAATAAATAAATATAAAAAAAGAATCACCCTGAGAGGTGAGGATAATAGATTAAAATAAATGGAAAGAACGACATGACCTGGACATATTCCTTTCTTATAGTCCTTTATGGCTAATCTTAAAAAAATATTTTGCAAAAGCAATGCTGCTATCTGGAATGAGAATACCGATATAATAGGAACAGAAGTAGGGCAGCACCAACAATGCTTATTTAGATATGTTTTTTAAATCTAAACTCAAATATAAGGTACAATCAGATTCAGTCCCTAAGGTGCTGTAAAACCAGTATTGCTGGTGGGTGCATTTCAGATATACATTTGAAAACCACAGAGGCTGCTCCTTAGCTGGAAGAGCAATGCGGCATCCTGACCCTTGTGGGCCCAGGGGCCTGGGCCGACCGTACGTGTCCCCTTGCAGAGTGGCTGAGGGCCATCAGGTGCATTATTAATAAATGTGTTTTCCATTCGACTTGAACAGCTGGTATGAAACCACAGATTTAGACCAGAGGTCAGAAATGGAGTCAGGGCTCAGAATGTGTCAGCAACCCCACACTACAAATTGAGACACCAACTGTTCTTATGATTTAACAGTTAAAGGGCTTTTCCCTATCTGGCTCTCTGGGCCGGTACTGGGGCTCATACAAAGACTGAAAGGCAGGACAAGCTCTGGTGGCTGTAATCCTAGCTACTCAGGAGCCCAAGATCTGCCAGCCTGGGAAGAAAAGTCCACGAGACTTTTATCTCCAATAACTAGCTAGAAGGTGGCTCAAGTGGTAAAGCACCAGCCTTGAGATAAAAAGCTAAGTGAGAATGTGAGGCCTTGAGTTCAAGTCCTGGTACTCTCTCTCTCTCTTTTTCTCTCTCTCTCTCACTCAAACACACACATACACACACACAAATAAAAGATGACAACAACAACAAAAGCAAAGCATCATGCCATTAATTGGCACATTCAGGGCTGTGGGAGAATTTCCAGTCTTGTTCCTCTTCTGACTTTGGGTATTTAGGGTCAAATCTGGCTTTAGTATTCATGAATACTTCTGTGGCTGCCCTTTCTCAAGTCTCCCTTTACTCAATGATACAATTTCAGTTGTAGTTACTTGCTCAGTGCAGCCTGAAAGGAGATACAGATATTTCACTATTCAAAAGAAATAGATCTATGAAGGAAATCTCTGATTCCTCTCACTTTTCTATTATTATCCTCAGATAGAGGTGCAAAAAGGTCTCAATTTAACATGCCCATCTATTTGTGCAATGCATCCTGGTCCATGTCATCCCTTCCATCCGTCTCTGCTCATCCCAGCTGTCCTAACCCCAAGTTTCCCAGTTCCATTCACCTACCCTCTCTCCAGTTGACCCATGTCCTTCCCTTAGCCCCACAACCCCAGCCAAGACTCATTTCAGCTCCCCAGCACTCACTCTGCTAGAATGTCTGTTAATTATTCAAAGAGGTTAGAGCAGGGTGATTACCATATTTAAGTCAGTGAGACAGGAGGGAAAGCTATACAAAAGTAATGGCAACAGCATTCATAGCTTCCTTACAGAAGAAGCGATTCCAGAATTCAGCTTTGATTAAAATGTAGAATTTTCAGCCTTGGGGCTTTCTACATTTCTTTCCATTTCAAGGCCAAGACCATGTGCTCAAAAGATTTCTTTTTTTTTTTTAATCTAGTTTTTCATTAGGCACTGGTAGTTCACATCTATAATCCTAGCTACTCAGGAGGCTGAGATTTGAGCCTGAGCAGACAATTCCAAGAGACTCTTAATCAACAAAAAGTTGAAAGTGGAGTTGTGGCTCAAGTGATAGAGTGCCAGCTTGTGAATGAAGAAGCCCAGTGAGAGTATAATACTCTGAGTTCAAGCCCTCTTACTAGCAAAAGAGGAATAAAATGTGGTTCTTCCACATTTCTAGACAAAATTTTGATCAAAGAGTTAATTACAATAGAAGTGTGTGTGTGTGTGTGTGTGTGTGTGTGGTGTTTATTTTTAGCAACTGCTATATAAGCATAGCAGAGGCCTGATAGTGTTTGATAATCACATCATTTTTGATTGGCATTAATTAGCTGTCCATGTGGGCTTCAGAATGAGATGTGCATGCTGACCTGTCCATTGAGGCACACGAAAGCCTTGGTTAGACTCACCCCTCTGTCAATGCCCTCTTCCCTCTCCCAACTTTCCCCTTCCAAGCCAGTCTTAGCAAGCTGTCCTGTCCCATTTTCACACATGAACATAAATTGTGATGACCCTGTTCCCTCCCATCACCCAGGCAAGACCTGAGCGATTTTCTCCTGGACTCCAGGCATCAGGGTCTCTGGCTGACCATGGCCCTGGCAGTACTCTTCGCCCAGAACTAGCAGATGCTTGGCATCTCCTGATGCTGACCATTATGAGCTGATTTCTACTCAAGACCATAAGTTGCGTTCTGGCACTATTCTTTTCCTTCTTCATTAGAGATGGAAGAATCCTAGAGACTTCAATTCTGGCTTGGGCTTGGAACTACATTTCAAGGAAAAATGGACGTGTGCCTTTTGTCTTACTTTCCTTCTTGACTGAAACTGAAATTATAACCTTTTTTTCATTTTTCCCCCTTGAACGATTCTTGACTTGCTCCTACCAAATGAGAGGGAGAAAGAGAAAAAAAATTAAAAGCCTCTGAGAAAACTAGTGTCAGCATTAGAAAACCATGTGGAGGAACAAATGGAAAACCGACATCCACGACTCATAAAAATTAATAGCAGGGTGTGGCAGGCAGCTGCCCCGCTGATGAGAAGAAAGCTAGATTGTGAATTGCTGGGGATTAACTTCTGCAAGCGGAGAAGCACACCAGGGCGGATGTGAGCTGGAAATAACAGGGCGCAGAGATCTTGAAACTTTTGCCTGAGAGTTAGCGGCTTCCTGGCTCTACCTAGGTTGTTTTGCTCTCCGTGGAAATGCTTACACTGTGCTGGTGGTACTGGTTTGGACAGTCGTCACCGGTGAGATAGAAAAAAATGTGAATTTCCTTAAGGGAAAGGAAGATTTCATGGTTGTTGTTTCTAGAATAATTTTTACATAGTTGTCCAAGGGAGTTTGAATTCAGTGTGTCAGCTCATGAGAACAATGCCAGACCCCTTGACAAAGGGAACCTCATTATAGACCCTCGGGAAGAAAATAGCATTGTATTCCCTTCTGAGCAATGGGCACACTTTAGATGATGTCAAAGACAGTCGAAAGTTGCTTCTCTGACACAGTGTTTGCCAGGTCTGCTCAGATGTCATAGGCCAAAGCAAGTCATATGGCCAAGCTTTATCCATAAGTCCTTCCTTCCTTCCTTCCTTCCTTCCTTCCTTCCTTCCTTCCTTCCTTCCTTCCTTCCTTCTCTCCTGCTTTTTTTTGTGCAAGAACTGGGGCTTGAACTCAGGACTTGAGCTCTGTCTCTGAGTTTTGTGCTCAAGGCTAGAACCCTATCACTTGAGCCACACACAACTCTACTTCCAGGCTTTTTGGTGGTTAATTGGAGATAAGAATCTCATGGACTTTGCTGCTTGGCCTGGCTTTGAACTGAGATTTTTCAGTTCTCAGCCTCCTGAGTAGCTAGGACTAAAAGTGTGAGCCACCAGCACATGGCTGTTTATTATAATAATAATAATTATTATTATTTTGGTACCTGTCCTGGGACTTGAACTCAGGGCCTAGTACTTTGTTGTAGCTTTTTCACTCAAGGCTGGCACTCTAACATTTGAGCCATACTTCTGGATTTTGCTGGTTAATTGGGCATAAAAGTCTCAAAGATTTGTTCGCCTAGGCTGGCTTTAAACCATGGTCCTCAGATCTCAGATCTCCTGAGTCACTAGGTTGGTGGCATTTTTGCTAATAACCTATTTTTCATATTTTCACTTCCCTACATACACATTTGTGTTGTACTTCCCATGTTAGCTGCTTATCACAAAATTTTGTACGTGATAGTTCTATTATCATTCATTTCTAAATATATTCTAATTTCCTTTATAATATTCTTCAATCTGCAAAGTTTTTTAATTGTGTATTTACTTAAGATTGCAAGTCATCTTTTTTAAGCAATCTATATTCCTAGTCAAGTTTTATCTGTTTGATCTGTCATTTCTGATTGAAATAAACCTTAAATCACCATGAGTCTAGATTAGTAATTTTTCTCCTTATATTTACTAATTAAAAAAAAGTGAAATTCTGTGATAATTTGCTTATCAACTAAGTATTGGTATTGCTCCTTGGCAAATTGTACCTTTTGACATTGGGTAGCCTCTCTTTACCTCAGAAAGTATTTCTTGAATTGAAAAATATTTTTAAATAACCTAAAATTAACATATCTGCTGCAGTTATTTTAGTTAACATGGCATAGTATTTTCTGTTCTTTTATCTCTATTTTCATTTCTTCATTTTTATTAAGTGTAGCTAGATTTTCCTATTCCAGGTGAAAATTTCTTCAGAAGAAATTTGGTACATTTACATTTATTGTGACTGTTTTTCCATTTTTCAGCCATCTCATTTTATATTTTTCTTGGTTTAGAGTACACATCTGCATCAGAATAAGTTGTTCACAACAAGAGCAGCATCTAGGCTAAAGTGATCCTATTTTTCCTCATATTGCCGGCGGGCTGGCTTTTCTTCCATTCTCTCCTTTGATAGGTTTCCTTTGGGAAACCGGGCTTTGTGTACACTATGTAGTTCACTTTGGTTCAAGGCCTTATTTTATAGGTATCTAAAGCTACTGTAATCCATTTTCATAAAAAATAAATACTTGTGGGATTACAAAGTCATTTCTAGTTTTTAGTTTCCTTTTTGTCTTTGGGTCTCATATTTTTTAAACTGAGTTCAGCCACACACTTAATAGATTATTTGATACCATTTACCCTGCTTTTGTGAGCATTAGGAAGCATACAAGTATGTCTTCAGCATATCTTGTCCACTATGTTGCTGAAAATGGAGGTTATTTTTTAAAAATTAAAAGTATATTACTCCTCCCTCTTACTTAGGGTTTCCCTTGAAATACACATTTCCTTTAAATTCCTTTATTTCAGCTGTAACTGCTAGATTCTCAAGGAAATCGATCAGACACCTCCCATGAAATTTTCCTGAGTATTTCAACAAACAAGAGTAAGTCTTGTACTTGTTCAATTACGAAAAGATCGTTACATATTTCTAGTGCTGGCATGAATCTGTACTTTAGTACCACTGCTTGAGCCATGATATAAACTTAATGTTTCCAAATGAGTAATACTGGAAAGAGTCCAAAGCCTGAACTGCTAGCAAAACTATTCATTTTGTACAAATCAGTTCACACCTACTCTTCTTTTCCAGAAGAGTAACCGGAGAGTCTGTGGTCCCTTTTCTTAAAAGATACCTGGTAATGATGACTGTGGCTTATATGCATCTTGGAGTGGGATACAAGTCATCTTTCTTTTTAATCTGAAAATTCTAGCAATGTTCAACTTTTCGTGAAATGTTTAAGATTAAATTTGAATGAAGTGGATCCTAAATGTAGCAAGTTATACTGATAAAAATTCAATATTAACCTGATTAATTTTAATCAAATGAAAATGCTGAGTTTGCTAAAAAGAGATTACAGGATTAACTTGACATGTGTTAACACAGTGAAGTTACCTACAGTTTCATATTGCATTCTAGTGTTAAACATTATCAGCAGCAGTCATCTGAGTTTAAGCTTCATTAATAATGAAGCATCAGGATGTATACCAACATTTGGAAATGTGGGCTTGGCCCACTAAATAACAATAGCTATGATTAGAATTACTAATTATCAAGTGGTTGCTTTGTGCCAGCAGCCCAACATTCTACATTTCTTATCATTTATGTCACTCTGTAGGTAAGGAAAAGAAGTCTATATGTGTGTAAATGTGTGTGTGTGAGTGGGACTTGAACTCAAGGCTTTAGCACTGTCTCTTAGCTTTTTCACTCAAGGCTAGCACTCTGCCACTTGATCCACAGCTCCACTTCCAGATTTGTGTTGGTTAGTTGGAGATAAGAGACTCATGGGCTTTCCTGCCCAGATGGCTTCGAACCACAACATTCAGATCTTAGCCTCCTGAGTAACTAGAATTAAAAGTATGAGTTGCAGGACCACAATGAAGCTCAGGAGTTTTAAATAATATGCCATCTTATATTTTAAATGGCTTTCTAAAATTAGTTGTCCAAAATTTGGAGAGATCTATGTATTTGACAGTCTAATTCATCAAGGATTAATTATTTTTCCAGGTCTGACACAAACTTTATGTGAAATCACAGCTTTGGAGAAAAAAAGAAAAAAAAAAGCAGGCAAAGATTGGATGATTCTGTTTCAGTGGTGCTGTTGGAATTTCTTGACTATGTGATGATAGCTTTGATGATAGGAATTTCTTGTTGGCATCAGAGTCACTTTTATAAGAACTCATTTGCATTCTAGTGCTCATTAACATAGCACACACTGACTGAACTACTTTCCGTTGAAACATAGGAGAGTTGATATTTCTGTACAAGGTACACAAAAGAACAATGACTTACATGTAATTTATTAATAATAGCCATACTTTTCTTCCCCACTCAAAACATTATATTTATTGGTATACATATGAATGTAATTTCATTATTAGTCATCTGTCACTTTTTAATTTGGGATTCCTTTTCTGTTGTAATTAAGCACCTTATATATCCAGAATATTAATCCTTTGCCAGATTAATAGTTGCCAGCTATTTTTTCCCCATTCTGTGGGCTGTCTCTAGTTTGTCTGTGGTGGGGCAGATAGAGGCTTTTTCATTTGATATAACCACCTTTGCCAGTTTTTGCTCTTGTTGCATGGGCCTGTGAGATCACGTACAGAAAATGGTTGCCGATGCCAATGTCTTCAAGTGTTTCCTGGGTTTCTTCTGGAAAGTTGCTCTTTGTCCCATTGGAATTGGTGTCTGGGTAGTGTGAGTTTCCGTCTTCTGCCTGGGGACATCCAGTTTTCCCAGGGCCATTTGTTGAAGAGTCTGTGTGTGTGCTTGGAATCTGTTGAGAACACCGGTCTTCAGATGCATTTCCGTCCTGCTCCAGGAGCCTCTGGGCCTTGCTTTCCCACCATTACTCTGCTGTGTGATAACCACAGCTTCCCGGGTGTGTTTCCCAGAGCGAGGTCAACATCGCTGGTCAAGCTCAGAGGAAGGCTTAGCCGTGCATAATACGGGGGGGGGCAGATCCTTCTCTTCTGCGTGTTAACTTACGGGTGACATTTTCTTCCTACTTTTAAAATAAATCATGAAAATTAAAATCAGGGATGTTCTGGCTAATTTTAGCTTCCTAATAAACCCTTCACGAGGAAGCTCAGCCGGTGTCAGGTAATTATTTGTCATTTGAATCTAATACTTTCTCTCCGTCCTGCCAAGTCATTTGATGTGTCTCACTTGGTGAAAGGAACATCGTAAATACCTTTGCCTTCCAACACTGCCAACCACTGAAGCAGGATCCCTTGGCCTGTGTTTATCTAGCAACCCATGTTGTGTTGCCATGGTGATGATTGCGCCACACCAGCCGTCAATCACTGGGCAGGACCTTTCAGCCTCACCTTGACGATCGGGATCAGTAAACACTCTTAAATACTTAAATACTCCCTGGATCTGAGCTCTTTACACACAGCTACTTAACGATAATTTTTTTAAAATAGTATTTTAAAAAGTAAAAATAAAAACTTTAACCCTTTTCTATCAGTTTTGGGTAAAAAGCACAGACTCCAGCTTGGAGGAACCCTTATCTGGCTTCCTCTCCTGCCACTTCCCAGCATGGTGAATTTCCAGCGGGAGCTTGCTTGCGTGTTTGGTGTCTCAAACAAGCGGCTCTTTCACCTTCTGTGCAGTTTTAGTTCTGCGTTTGCAGTAGTGTCCAGCTGTCTTGTCCATCATGCATCGGGCCAACCCCTTCCCAGACGTCAGCGTGTGTGCAGAAATCTGCATCCACACCCCCAGGATCCTGGAGGAGGATCATGCGAGCTTCAGGCCCACACTGGACTCTCTCTCCTCACAGTCAGGACTCCACAGTTCTCAGAAACAGGCTTTCTGCAATCAGTACACAAGGTAAAAAATAACTCCCAGTGCATGCAACCTGAAATCAGATACCTGAATGTCCACATCGATGCTGCCGTGGCTTGTGGCATAGCCACAGTTCCAGAAGGAAGCACATCAGCCTTTTGCTCAGTACAACACCTCACAGAGACCGAGATCGCAGCACCTTCCTGCTCACATGACTGGCTCCGTGTCTCTTACCTGTGTCCCCAAGCCGAGCTTACACCAGGGCTCTCACTCCACGCTTCTCAGGGCCTGACATTGCGTGGCTACCTGTGGATCATCACACATAGCTTCTGGACCAGTGCCTACCATCCAGGGCCTTCATCTCCAAAAGCTATTTTGTCCTAATTTGCCACCCGCCTCATTCTCCTTTCCTCTTCCTCACCTCGCCAGAGTACCCAATTTACAGTTATTCCTAGGAGTATAGTCATTGCTGAAAGAGTCTCTTAAAGCATTTTTAAAAAAAAAAAAACCACTTAATTTCTCTATCATAAAATGGCACCGTTTTATAGCAAGTATGAAAATGTAAATAGAAAAAAATTAAAAAGTGTTTTTCTTCCATTTGACTGTTAATATTTTAGTGTATTTCCTGCCAGTCCTTTTTATAGGCATGTTCTTCCAATCACAAACCTATATGTATTAACTTTTTATTAAAATTTAGAATGAAAACACTTATTTTTAAGAACTCTTTTTTTGCCTGCAGTATTGTAATTTATTGTAAAACCACGTAACCCCCCAAAAAGGAACTCTTAATAAAAGCATGTCTATATTGCTCCATTCAGTGGCTCTGTTGCTGAGATAAGGCTGTGTGTTGGCCTACCATTTGCTTTTCCGACATACAACAGCTGGAATTGTGTGTAGAAGGACAGAAGCCTCTTTTTTTCTGTGTATGTTGGTAGGGTTTGGTACTCAGGATCTAGGCACTGTCTCTTGCTTTATGTATTCGAGGCTGGCGCTCTACCACTTGAGCCACACCTCCACTTCTGCCACTCTTCTAGTTAATCAGAGCTAAGAGGCTCTTGGATTTGTCTGCCGAGGCTGGCTTTGAATCACGGCCCTCAGATCTCAGCCTCCTGAGTAGCTGGGATGACAGATGGGAGCCAGCAGTAGCTGGCTGTCTTCTTCTGTTTTAGATTAGTTCCTTTCCATGGGTTTCCAGAGGTAAATGTTTAAAAAATCCAAATCTGTAATGCTTTTATACACATGTACAATTCTCAAACACATAGCTCATGCTACTCAGAGCATTGTTCTATATTTACTAACCATCTTGCCTGTGGTTCCTTCCATTCTGCCCACTCCAGGATCTTTTGTCTCTCCTCCAGTGATTCCTTTGACTCTGGCTCACTCCCACAAACATTCTGTCACTCTCTTTGTCCACACAATGACTCCATCTCTTCCTCAGAGAGGTTGGCCGGAAGTCTCATTGATTTCTTAGTTGCAGAAACTCTTAATCTTCCTGCCACAGCCTTCTGAATGCTGAGATTACAGGCATGCACTACCACAGTAGTCTTAACTTTAGGGACTTTGTCTTTTTTCACATATTCATATATTTAATACTTGTTATTTGTACAATTGTGTAGTATTAGGACTAGATTATAATGAGTATAAGTTATTATTATTTAATATAAAAATGGGTTGATCAGGACATCATATCTGTAATCCTAGCTCCTCGAGTCTAAGATCTGAGGATCTCAGTTCAGAGTCAGCCTAGGAAGAAAAGTCTGTACGAATCTTATCTCCAATTAAGCAGCAAAAAGCAGGAAGTGGAGCTGTGGGCTCAAGTTGTAGAGCACCGGGGTAAAGCAAAAAAGCTGAGGGACAGCACCCAGATCCTGAGTTCAAGTCTCAGTACTGACACACACAAACAAATGGGGGACAGAAAGATGGTTTAGTTTGAGGTCTACACCTGATGGTTGAACCGACCTCTGCCGCTGTCGAGTGCTTTACGGTTTTAAACAACATTGCCAAAATTTGTCCTCTGCTCGCTCTAACAGCTCCTACCTTGGCTCCTTTCCTCCATGGCTCACATGGCTTCTTCATCAGTAGGTACTGTGCAAGGGGACTGGGGTGTGTTGGCACCTGGGATATTGTTTCTAGCGGAGCTGAAATATGGTGGCATCGCATTTCATTGTGGATTTGGGTTTCTGGGGTTCCATAGAGCAGTTCAGCCTGCAACGCCAGGGGCCTAGCTCCCAAATGGGAGCAGAAGGTGAGCTCACTGAGCCGGTGGTCTTGGTGCTGGAAGCTTTGGTGAGGAGAGAGAGGCCTGGGCAGGGGAGAGATGCAGGCGAAACACAGCAGTCAGGAAATAAAAGACATCTTGTCTGGCATCCCTGACTTCCAGAGACTTTTGAATCACAAGGAACACAAAGCCCAAATGAAAATGGGTAAAGGAATCCCAAATGGTGATTTTCCAATCTCAGGCAGCTCAGCGGGGCCTGGAGGAAAATAAAACTTTAAAATATGGTTCACTAGGTAATTGTTTATGATTTTTTTTTAAATCCCCAATCTTGAACTAAGGAGTAGACCAGATGTGAACTTAAAATATTTCCCCATTTCTATGCACCGCCCACCCCAGGTTGATGGAGAATGTGAGTGTGGATTATTATTATTTATTTTTGTCGGTCATAGGGCTTGAACTCTGGGCATGGGTGTTGTCCCTCAGCTCTTCAGCTCAAGGTGAGCGCTCTACCACTTGAGCCACAGCACCACTCTCGATTTTCTAGTGTTTTATTGGAGATCAGAACCTCATAGACGTTCCTGCCCGGGCTGGCTTTGGACCGAAATCCTCAGATCTCAGCCTCCTGAATAGCTAGGATGACAGGTGTGAGCCACTGGCACCTGGCTAGAATGATTATTTTTAAAAGTTTTATTGTTTCCCCTGGTCTACACCCACCTGAGAGGAATTGTGGGAAAAGATCCACAGCACTTAATGTCAGCACTCTGTTGGTGCTGCGTAGTCTCATCCGGAAGTGTCCCAGAGCTTTGCAGCCCATTGCTGCAGCCAGCACATGCCAGCAGTGTCTCCCACATGAAATTAAAGCATTTCCACCCAACACCCAACTCCCTGTCCTTCACCCAAGGTGGGCAGCTGGTGAGACCTGAGCACATCTGACTCCCTGTCTGTGAGTCTCAGCTCCACCATCATCCACTGCCCTCCCCAACCCTCAGGGTCCCCTCCGCCCTCCCCCCTGCTGAGCTCCCCACCACCTCACTCCATATGAGTTTCTGTCAATTCACAACTCTCCATTTTAACAGCCAGGATATAAAAATACTTTCCAATTAACACCACATTTAGAAAGGTTTTTTTTTTTTAAAGAACGGGAGGAAAAAGTTACAAAGATTGAAGCTTAAGGTTTTTAAGCCTTAAGTGGAATAAAGATGAATTTCCTTCGAAACTGAATAATTACCACTTCCCAGGCTGTGGCTGTTGTCTGGGTAGGCTCTATGTGTTCACAACTGGAACTTCGAAAGTGTCTGAAATGACCAGGAATTTGCTTTTGTGTCCAGTCAGTATCCAAACCTGGTGTGAAACCTAGTGTGATACCTGGTGTGAATAGTGCAGCGGGGATTTATTTCTTGGAGTGCTCTGGAGTAAAGGCTAAGATAATTTTTTGCTTTGTTTTAGTTTCTTGTGCTTCTGGGAATTGAACCCAGGACCTTGTACATGCTAGCAGCTACCCTACCATTGAGTGACCCATTCAGACATAAATATTTTCTTTTTGTGGGAAAAAACAACAGAGTGGACTAGAAAACCCTGTTCAGATAAAGGTAGCTCAACATGCTAATGGGTTATTCCCCTGAGAGACAGCCATGCTATGTGACCCTAGCACAGGGCTCATTTATAGTTCTTTTCTCCAGAGGCTGGATGACAGAAAACAGGCTTCATAGAGCTTGTAAAGTCCTCTCCAGCTAATGTGAAGATCCTTGCACTATCTCACCGTTGGATTGCAGATCAATGACAGCCAGCCTAACTTGGTAAACCATTGCTGAGTTTTCTAGCAGAAAAAAAAGTCACTGCATGTGCAGATTAGTATCTAGCCAAAGCTTCATGGGACTTAGTATCTAGCCAAAGCTTCATGGGACCTCTATGAAGGTGTCTGTGGGAGTCATTCTCTCAAAGCAATGGCCTTGCACATTTGATCTGTGTAAGCAGCACTGAGTTCTGATCTGTGTGTGTGTGTATGTGTGTGTATGTGTGTGTGTGTGTGTGTGTGTGTGTGTGTGTGTGTGTTGTATCAGCAAAGATCTCTGGGCTCTGTTTGGGATTTCATGTAAAAAGTCATGGCAAGTCCTCAAACCAGGGTAATTTGGCCCTTGTTCAACTTAGCTTCTCAGTGAACACAAATCCTGCACTGTGTGCTTCGAATATTTGTTTGGATATTTGTTTCACGTTACTTTCTCCTCCTGGGAAACATTGAAAGTGAAGGACTGGTCAGATATCAGCTACTCTGCCACAGCCAGGGATGGAGGGCCCTGTTTGGTATAAAAGCTAAACAAAATGCAAATCGCCAAGTCTCATCTGCAAAGACTGATGTCTGTGAAGAGACCCAGTAGCCTTCCTTTTTTAGTTTCCTCCCCCTTCGATAGTTAGAGTATCCTGGGGGAGAAGAGAGGATAGGGGAAGCACCTCCATCTGACATTTATGTTGCTCTTGGATGGAAGTCAGACAGATTGGAGTGTGCATGTCAGCATGCCCGTAACTCAAGGCATTCGGATAAGGTCAAGAAAACAGGCCAGCCCTTGGAGAAACAGAAGCCTCTCGGAGATTGGCAGGAGTCTGATTAGAATCTGGGACTACAGAAATGCAAACTTGGTCTGAAATAGTAACTGCACACAGGACAGCCTTCCTGCCAGGAGAGTGGTTGGGAGATGCGCAGATTAAGGAGGCTCTAGCCTTGGCCCCTGCTTGCTCTTGGCATGGCGCTTGTGTGCAAACTCTAAACCAGAGGGACATGAATTCCCCTCTGATCGGCGGAGCCACTCCTTTCTCACCACTAAAACTTTGCATCCAACTGTGCCCCAGGCAGTCTGGGTTCTTCTAAGCAGAGCCGCCATGATCCCTGGCAGCTACAGACTCGCTGATGTCAGCCTAGTTTTGCGAGCTGTCTAAAAGAGCAAAGGGATTTACTGCTCGAATGGGGATGAAAGACTGGAGAGGCTGGTCCTACCCAGAGAGAACCCACTAAAGACATTTGGCTTCATCAGAGATGGTCTACGTGCCAACTCTGTGAACACAAACATCTAAAGACAGATTTATAAGAGGACGGAATGGCAGGTAAGAAGAGACGTACAAACAGAATTCACACAGCTATGTTGCCATGCAATAAGAAATTCTTATTTCAGAGCTATTCTTACTATCCCTTAGAGAGAAAATAGTTATAGTTCACCCCTCCTCCCCTTGCTTATCTACAGATCCAGAGGTCAGCATTAGGCCAAGTCTCGCTGGCCCATTTCACATGTGTGGTGTGTTTGCAAGTATGTGTGTGTGAGTGTGTATTTGAAGGCAGTAGTGAGGAGCCATAAGGAAGCTGTCATGCCAGAATTTCTTGGATCTGCAGTCTTTAGGGACAATTCTGCATTGGAAAATGAATGGGGGTGAGGGGACTTTAAAACACTGAAGTGAATCAGAAGAGCTTGAAACATACAGCCTGAGGTTTACCTCTAAATCTGCAGATAAGCAAGAATAGATTTTGTTTGCTGATTTCAAAGTACAGAAAAATGATTTCATATATATGTAGACACATGTATTTCACACACATATATGCATATATGTATATAAACATATATATATATATATATATATATATATATATTTGCCAGTCTCCACTGAAGAGTACAAGGCAGAAAACTGGGCGGGGGGGGGCGGTGCTGTCATATGGAATCACAAATAAAACCATCAGCCAGTTTCAAAAGCATCAGATTATCCCCCCAGGTTCCAATTGCCAGCCTGTGTGAAGGACGGAGCCGGGGTCTTGGGATGTGTTGAAAGCTAGCTGTGATGGAGGGATGATAACGCCCTATCGGGCTGGAATTTGGAGCTCGACTCCCCAGGGAGGGTTTGAATATGGTCTTTTGACTCATCGCAAGAGAGGCTGGCTGCTGACAGCTCCTCCGCTTGGACTTTTGACTGAGACTCTGACATGAGGTTCCCCCCCACCCGCCACAGCCCCTTCTCCAGAGTTCTGCCACCTCCCATTTAGAAAGTACTTGAGAGCAATCCTGTCCCCAAATGGCATTCTCGCACTGCCTCACCGGGGTTTTGCTCCTAATGTCTGCAGCCCAGTGAATCTCCATTGATCACTCTGCTAGAAACTGGGGAAGAGCAGCAACTCGGTACACTTGTGGTCCTCGTAGAGAATGTTTACACTGTACGCCGATGGTCACCCGAGGCTTACTTGAGGAGCCTTGGTTAAAACAAGACAGATGTTAGGGTCCCAGTTTAGATTTACCAAAGCAGAAATTTCTGAGGTGACATGTGAGAATCTTCCGTGTGTTCAAGTGCTGGTGCCGGGTCTTGAACCCAGGCCTTTACCATCTCCTTCGGTTATTTTGCTCAAGGCCATAGCTCCAGATCCAGGCTTGTGATAGTTCACTGCAGAGAGGCTTATGGACTTTCCTACCCACGCTGGGTTCGAACCACAATCCTTAGATCCCAGTCTCCTGAGTAGCTGGGATTGCAGGTGTGAGCCACCAGTACCCAAACTGAAGTTTGAAAGATACCAGTAAACACACACATGTGAAATTTAAACAACATACGGTGTAGGATGCGCTCTAGATAGGGAAGAATTTTCATTGGAACATATGGGTTACGCAGGGTCTAAGGAAATAGAGGAACAAAGGTGAACAAATGCAGCAATGGTACTCATGGGACACTCTGTTGAAAATGCATTCTACAACTTGTGGATGGGGATGGGAGGGAAAAACTGGGAGAGAGCAAGGGAAGAAATATGCTCTTTACCTGACTTAAGTAACTGTAATTCCTCTGTATATCACCTTTATAACAATTGAATTTTTTTAAAAGAAGGGCTTAATTTCTCACACTTGCCTGTGTGAAGATCTCTTGAAGACCGTGAGGCTGATATTGGAGACATTTATGCTCATTTGATGAAGAATTTAAAAACGAGGTTATGGCCAGAGTTGTGGAGCAGCAGTAAGAATGTCCAAGCCTGGGGCCCTGATTTCAAATCCTAGTACTAATTTAAAAAAAAAATCCAACCAAACCAAAAAATGCCCAGAGTTTGGCACTTGGTTGAAACTCAACAAATATTTATCGAATCAAATTATTGCATTTATACTATTGTATTTTCTCCTCTACACCATCCATAAACTAGCACTGCCCACAAGGCTATAATCCTAATATTGGGAACTCTTTATAGTTTTTGCATGTAACTTCTGTCTCAATGCTTACTGCAGTGTCTCAGTGTCATAGCTACTCCAATGAACACGGGTCATTTAAAGTCTTCCATTTCCCAATACCTGGTCATTTCATCAGTTTACTCTCAGGTTTCATATTATCTGTGGTTCAAAAAGAATAGAACCACATCATCATCATCATCATCATCATTTATAACAAAGAACCAATCATAAACTTTTAGCTCAAGCCTGAAAATACATGGGCATCTGCAAAGCTATTTTCCATTCATTTACCCTTGTCTGTTCCCAGACTTTAACAGTTTCAGAGATAAAGCTGTGAATTGGGCCTCTTAGCTAGCCTTGTATACTATTTAATTTCTACGGGGAGAAATTCGGCGTAAAGAGATCATTCTTTTGAGAGTAATATAAACAAAAAGAGACTGTGAGCCAAAGGTTTGGACTTTGAAACAATTCTATCTATTAGCTTGGGGAGAAGTGTCTCCATGAAGAAAACTGATTACTTGAGACATTTTAAGTGAAAAGGAGCAAAGCACGAAGCCCCAATGGGCTGGGGCCATGTCCAGGTCTGTTTCACATCGATGCTTTTAATCTTTCTAGAGGTACAAGCACATACACATTTGTGTATTAGGAGAAAGAGTGATATGACCTAATTTTCAGCAAGATTCCCTGTGTTTTCTTAGGGAGTATATTGGTGTGCGTGAATTTGTTTAAAGGCTTTCAGAAGCTTAGAGAGCCTACAGCCTGTTGACCACAGCCCTGTTGGTGACAACAGTCTGGAAGCCTTGCCTGGAGGAGTATTAACACAAAGTAGAGCCATACCATCAAGTATTTAGCAGAAATCAAAAGCCCCAAACTGACCTATGCAGAGCAATAAGATGATATGCCTCCAACGCACACATCTAGCGAGAAAAGCAGGAAAGCCAGCATCGATCCAGAACGCCAGCCGAGTAAAATAAACTTAAAGCACATGGTCTTCATTTTCCAAGGATGTGCAGAAAGCAAGGCTTTCCATCCAGGCCTCTGAGGCAGGGTGGCAGGGCACAGGACACAGAGCAGGGATGAGTTAATACAAAGGGGATACCTCAACGGGCCGATCAAGAGCAGCACCGGTGCGGACAGTGGGAGTGCAGTCCTGTGCACTGAGAAGTGCAAACACCTTGGCTCTCTGTGAAATCAAACCGATGAGAACTGAATGCCCATGGATAACCAAGAAATAACGTACTTTTGAAATTATACTACAGTGAGAAATTGAAATGGTACAAACTTTCATTTATATGCTATTTCAGTATAACCCCATCCTGTGTGCAGCGATCCGTATCAGACTAGATTCTTTTGTGAAGCAGATGGTGGAGACCATCAGACATCGAAGGTGACATTCTTATTCCACTTGTTTGCTGCCTGAACTTGTACTCTCCCATTACAGTCAGCTGGGCGTAGACATTCTCATGTCGCAGCTAAATGGCCCTCAGTCAACACGACAGCAGTTTTAGGCTGGGACAAATAGATGGGTAAGAAGCAGGTAAATCTCTGCTTGTCTTTGTTTATTGTAGAAGGGGGAGTGAAATTATCTCCTGGGACAAATCCGCAAAAATGCTTTGGGTGCCTAAAGGTTCGGTTCGCCAGGTCTTGGGAGAGGGGTACCTGAGCTGAGGATCATGCCGGTGGTAGCCATGTTTATGGTATAGCAGTAAAAACAGTCATAATCCCAACGATAGATTTGGGAGTGGACTAACCCCAAACCCCCAAGGTCTGACAACTATACAGTAAATCCTTAGGTAGATCTATCAGGGTGATGATGACAGGAGCTTATAGAAAACGGAGCTAAGGTTTCTCCTGGGCCTGTATCCAGATGACAGGAATTGTGGGGGGAAAACCTGCCCTCGGTCATTAACTCCTAATTCAACAACTATTAGAATAGGAAAGGGTTAAAATGCTATGTGGGTCTTTGTATATATATGGCAGTTTTCTAGTTTTCAGAACCCCCACACAAAGAGAGAGAGAGAGGAAAAAAATACAACAACACACAACCCTAATGCCCTTAGCAGATGGATTTGTCTTATTGCAGAGCAGAGACCTGGAAAGTCTCCATGTACCAAGCTATAAATATTCCTTTGACATTTATTATCCTCACTTGAGTTCAGGTGCTTAAATACTTGGACTGAAGTCATGTTTGTGAGAGGGGGGGAAAAGTTGATCTTTGAGCATACCTTGTCGCTGGCTAAATTATGATCAACAGACCAAGATGGAGAAGGGCAAATAGCTGGAGAAAGAGTCTCTTCGCTTGAGAGGTCATGGGACCTTGAAGTCAAATTAGCTGAACTTAAGAGTCACTTGTAGAACAAATTCCCAGACACTTTGCCTCAGACAATTTGATGGATTGCATCTCAGGTCCCCTTCCAGCCTCCCCCAGCCTCCCCAGCCTCCCGGTACCTGCCGGGTGGCGCTCTGTCATGTTGCCCTTGAGTCCCAGTGAGAGCAGTGGTGTCACTTTGCAAACTCTGAAGAATCTCATGTCACCCAGCATTTGAGGATGTGTAAGATGATGGGAACCAGGAGACAATGATCCCTAGAAAGTCCTTCGAGCAAAATGAGTGCAGGAGAAGCACGTCTGCGTGGATGAACCGTCCTTTCCTGGCTCTGAGGTGTGCATTCCTCAAAAGTGATTCTTTTGTGGTTCATGCTAGGATTTTAATCAATTGCATTGCTTTTAATTAAGGACTCCTCAATGCCCCCCAGGAGGGTTCCTTCTGAAAGGAAAAGAACTCACCCATGATTTTGCCTGGCGTATTGGACAACAAAGGTTGTTGTCCTCCTGCCCAGAGGAATGAGAACGGTGTGAAGCTGAGGTGTACCGCAGGCCTCTCCCTTCTTGCTCGCCTCCACCCTCCACCCTCAGCAGGAACGCAGGCATGATCCCTTTGTGGCTTAAAAAAAAAAAAAGCTGACCCAGGAGGATGCTTTACCAGTGCATGCATACTGCTTGGAATTGGACATTAGAACAGGATAGGATCAATTTACATTATGAAAGCAAGCAAGCATGGGAAAGAAAGAAAGAAGGAAGAAAGGAAAAGGAAGGAAGGAAAAAGAAAAAGAAAGAAAGAAAGAGCAAGAAAGAAAGAAGGGAAGAAGGTGGAGGTCCAGGAGACAGACTGTCTACCCTCAAATCAAGGTTATTTCACAGAGTTTCTGTGTGAACATGGAGAAGTTATTTAATCCTTTTATGCTTCAGTTTTCTTACTTGGAAGATGAGAAAATAATAATAATATAATACTTACTTTATAATATCCTTATTAGGACTCGGTCAATTAACAGTAATTCATTTAACGCTGTACAAACTTTATTAGTGTTTAACAAATAAATGGAATAACACTAAAACTGTCAAGTATTTGACGGGTTGTATAATGAAGTATAAGTTTTTATTAGAGTTACTATAGTTGAAAGGTTCATGTGTGTGTGTGTGTGTGTCTGTGTGTCTGTGTGTGTCTGTGCGCATGTGTGCTGGTACTGGACTTGAACTCGGCTTTGAGCTCTTTCTTAGTTTTTTTTTTTTAATATTGGCTCTACCACTTGAGTCACACCTCCATTTCCAGGCTTTTTGCTGATCAGTGGGAGATTAGAGTCTCTTGAATATGTCTGTCTTTGACCTGGGTCCTCGGATCTTAGCGTCCTGAGTAGCTAGGATTATAGGTGTGAGTCCTCAGTGCCTGTCAGCCCTCTTTTCTTATAATCAAAGACTACGTGAGTCTCTTAGGTCTTGGCATTCCACACATAGTGACAATTGCTCAGTGACAAGGGAAAACTGTGGTCTCCTGTACCCCAACACAGAGATATGTCTTTAGAAAGGGCACAGCCCAAATGTAAGGTGACATCATTCTACACCTAAACTAACGTTCCAAATCTGTCATGAGAATCCTGTTCAAATGCTACATACATTATGACGTCTCTTCAGCGTTTCCCCCAAAAGAATGATCTATATACTATGTTCTGAAATCTGTAATGTTTTGTTGATATCTCTGTCGTAGAACTCACATAGTGCCATTTCTCTAATCTTTCAGCAAAAACCACACACAACTCTAAATCATGCATTGCTCAGTGTTGTATATAGACGGGCCACTTTCTTACCAAGTGTCTTTTCACCCCATTTCTCTCTTACTTCATGAAAACTTCCTGGGTTATAATACGACCACAATGATAATGAGATGGATTAAATGAGTAAGTAGATGTGTGGTCCAGGCAATAGTGCTCACATCTGAAATCCTAGCTGCACAGGAGCCTGAGATCTGAGGATCAAGGTTCAAATCCAGCTTGGACAGACAAACCCCCAAGAGATCCTTGTCTCCAATTAGCCAGCAAAAATTTGGAAGTGGCGGTATGACTAAAGTGGTATAGTATTAGCCTTGAGTGAAAAACTTAAGTGAAAGTCAGGCAACTGTGGCTCACCCCTGTAATCCTAGCTACTCAGGAGGTTGAGATCTGAGGATCTCAGTTCAAAGCCAGCCTAAGCAGGAAAGTCTGATAGCTTTTTATCTCCAATTAACTAGCAAAAAGCTGGAAGAGAGTGTGAGTCCCCGAGGTCAAGCCCCCCCCCATATACACACAAATGTAAAAAATAGAATAAAATAAACAGGTGAAAAATAAAATAGAAAACCAAATCTTTGCCTTATTAGAAAAAGCTTAAGCTTCCCTTACTGAAAGTTGATGCGTTAGAAATATTCTTTCTGTGGAACTGAAACTATGTCACACACCAGAAAAATATTTGACTAATTGCTGACACTACTATAATCTTGCTAGGTGGGCCATTTCACTTAAGTTAGCATTATGAAACCAAGTTATACTGCAGAAATATATACACGAAAAGAACAGTGAGTTTATTTGTCCTCAAGATTCTAATTATAACTGATTCTCTGTTTTAAATATTATAGGGAAAATGCTCAGAAATTTTATTTGTAAATCTGGTTTGTGGTTTTAGAAAGTTAGCATAGCTCATTACAACCAATTCACCTGCACTCTTATAAAGACTCTAGATGGGTAAGACTATGCTTAGTAAGTTTATTTTCACAGTAATAGAGTTTAATTTAAAATGCTATCTCAAACTGGGCACTAGTGGCTCATGCCTGTAATGCTAGCTATTCAGAAAGCTGAGATTTGAGGGCTGTGGTTCAAAGCTGTCTGGGGCAGAAAACAAGTTGCACATAGAGGTATTACTCAAGTGGTAGAGCACCAACCTTAAGCAAAAAAACTCAGTGAGGGCTGGGAAGGTGACTCAGTGGTAGAGTGCTTGCCTTGCACGCATGAAGCCCTGGGTTCAATTCCTCAGCACCACATAAGCAGAAAAATCTGGAAGTGGTGCTGTGGCTTAAGTGGTAGAGTGCTAACCTTGAGCTGAAGAGCTGAGAGACAGCGCCCAGCCCAAGTTCAGGCCCCACAACTGCCAAAAAAACAAAAACTTAAAAACTCAGTGAGAACACAGGGTCCTGAATCCAAGCCCCATTACTGGCACAAAATAATAATATAAAGTGGTTAAATTGTGTCATAAATGTGGGGTCTGACCTACTGGACCCATAAACATCAATGTTAAATAACATTCGATTCACTTAGTGTTCTATGTTAGAAGCTACCATGTGAAAGTGGCCCCAAAATACCTTGTTGAGACATAATTTAAAAAACCAAAAACTATTGAACTACACACATTCATAGACATGAAACTTCATTGTTCAACTTGGCCATTTTCTCACAAGTAGCAGAGCAACTGTGAATTACAAGACAATTTCAAAGCAAAATTTCATATTGTGTATGTAAATAAAAGTGAGAACTGCAGGACTTCAGGCACAGACTGTTTATTCTGTTTGCTCCTCTTGCTCTAAAGCAGATCCTCACTCTACGGATGCAGTTTGGAGCCCCACAAGTCTGTGTCACGCAGACATCCTCCCAGCTGAGAGGCAGGCTTGGCCGCAGGGAGCCATCATCAGGAAACTGGAGAGCAAGAGGAAAGCTTGGTTGCAATGTCCTTTTCTTGCTCCTTTATATCAGCCCTCCTTCTAGAAGCCTCTGCATCCTTCCAGGGAAATGGATCCCAGGGAGCAGCTTTTCTGCAGATCTCTCACTCTCTCTAAGGTCTGAGAAAGACTTCTTTCTCTAGTCTCCTCTCTTTCTCTCTCTCCCTCTCTCCCCCTCTCTCTTTTTGTCAGTCATGGGCTTGAACTCTGGGCCTAGGCACTGTCCTTCAACTCTTCAGCTCAAGGCGAGTGCTCTACCACTTGAGCCACAGTGCCACTTCTGGCCTTTTCTGTTTATGTGGTACTGAGGAATCGAACCCAGGGCCTCATGCATGTGAGGCAAGCACTCTACCGCTGAGCCACCTTCCCAGCCCTAGTCTCTTATCAATTTGGTCCTATGGATAACAAGGCTTTCCCACTGTGGCTAATGCTTGCCTTTCTCAATATCCTTTATTTTACCCACAATCAACCTACCTCTCTGTAACACATTGTTTATTAAAGGGCTCTCATTTAGCCAGTGCAAGTTTATTCTTTTGCCTTCTATGCTCTTCAGTGCTAATGCAGGGGTAGAATCGCTTTGCACAGAAGCACAGATAGGAGAATCAGCATGGATTATGAAGTTAAGAAGCTGCTCCAGGGAAGACATTTGTACAAGCCTGGCCATCAACTGCTAGGAGGTAACAAGATCAAAGAGTTACGATCCTGTCTAAATTTTGGGATGAGGGAAACTGGTAACTCTAACAGTAAGAAGCCATGGAAAAGTGAATAGTGCTGCAGGGGTTAAAATTAAAACAAGAAGTAATGACATAACTGAGACGCATTAAGGAATAACTACCAAATATTTGAAGAGAATTAACAACAGGTGGTCTTAATCTGCTATGGGGTGGGAACTAGAAATTGTCTATTTTGTTTATCATAGGCAAATTATTTTGGCCAGAGACCAGAGTTAATTTTCTCCTCTTTGTTTGTTCAGGTTTCCCAGCCAACTCTTCATTGTGAAAAGCTGCTCCAGGGCCTGAGCCCACTCACACTCAGAATGACATCGGAATCAGGCTTTGGGTATTGAAGGATGCAGATGCTGCAAAGCATTGCAATGGCTTCTAGTACTGCAAGTACAGTGCAAGGCAGAGAACGTAGAGGAAGATGGAAAAGATTGAAAAGGTACTAGTTTATTTGCTGTTCATGATGTACTTAAAACAACAACAACAACAAAAGAATGTTAAATAGTAAATGGCCGGTAAATATATATGAAAGCTTTTCAACATCACTGGTAAGGAAAGAAATGCAAATAAAAACATGAGGACCCCATCTTAGAATGGTCAGAATGGCCATCATCGTAAGAGGTTTTAAAACTTTACTAGTAAACTTGTAAACTATTTCACATTGTGTCAAGTTAGACTCCTTTGACCATGTAGAGAATTCATATCAGTGATTAATCTTGCCAATTTGGTGGTATAAAAGTACATGTTTTTCTTTGATGGTATATAAAGATAAGAGTTTTAGGGCAAGTTAAACAGAGGAAAAAAATAATCCAACAAATGAAGACGATGTTTCAGGCAATGATAAGAACTATGAAGGCAAGAAAATGGCGTAAGGAGATGAAGCCTGGTGGTGTTAGGAAAATCCTGTCCAATTCAGAGACAATCAGACTTCCACCAGAGTTCTTCAGTTTCAGACAAAAATCTGTTCTATTTTTAATTGGAATCTCATTAACTTCAGTAGAAAGATGGATTGTTTCTTCCTTTTATTTAAAGATTTTTGAAAACAAAAATTCAAGAATGTTTTTTGTTTGTTTGTTTTTGTGGTTTGTTTGTTTTTGTTGGTCATGGGGCTTGAACTCTGGGTGTGGGCACTGTCCCTCAGCATTTCAGCTCAAGGCTAGTGCTCTACTACTTGAGCCACAGTGCCACTTCTGGCTTTTTCTGCTTATGTGGTGCTAAGGAATCGAACCCAGGGCCTCAGGCATGTCAAGCAAGCACTCTACCACTGAGTCACCTTCCCAGCCCATAGAAAGATTTTTAACTAAATGAAAATGAAAACAAAGTTTAACAACACATGTAAGCCATTACTAAAGAAGCAATTTCAGGAAAATTTGTAGCCACAAATGTCTATATTAGAAAAGAGCAGGGTCTGGGGGTTTAGCTCAGCGGAAGAGCACCTGCAGGGCCCTGAATTCGGTCCTCAGCTCTGGAGGAAAAAAGAAAAGCTATAGAAAAGAACAGATAAGACACTGTCATTTCCACTATAAGAAAGCAGGAAAAGCAGAGAAAGTATAACACAATAGAGGCCTCAGGCAGAAATAATACAGATAAAAGTGCAATTAGATGAAAAAGGAAAACAGACAATAAACCTTCAAACTGTGTCAACTAGAAAATCAGAAATGTGCTATTTAGGCAGGCTGATCAGTGAAGAAAAGAGAAAAATACCACATTACCAATATGATATTATCATTATGTATCCTACTCAGGATCAAAAGGAGATAGTACTAAAAAATGTTTTGCCAATAAAGGGAACCAGTAAGATGCAATAAACTCTTGAAAGATCAAAGCTCACTGAAGATGAAATGGAAAGATGGAGTAATTCTATACAGGTTAAAGAAATTGATCAAGCATGTCATTCTGATTAAGAGATAATATGTGCACATGTGAAATACCATGCTGAAATCCCTTGCTCAATTAATATTCAGGAAAGTAAAATAAGCAGTGTAGGGGGTTCATCAGCAGGAGGGAAGGGTACAGGAGAGATTGCAGGAGGGGAAATGGGGCCAAAGCACTTTGTAACATGTATGAAAACAGACCAGTCAAATCTGGTCAAATTAATTGAAGAAGGATATGGGACTGCTCTCAGAGATGGGGACATCAAATTGTAAGACTTTCCAAGAGAGTCAAGAAAGGACCAAACCTTACTCAAGACCTGCACAGTCACAGAAGGTATTATGGATGAGGGTTTGTTGTTACCATTTTGACACCTTTGTCTCTGACATGCCAGAGAAAGGATTTGTTCCAAATGTATGAACTCTAAGCTCCTAGGGTGCCTCAAACTTTGAAAAACAAAAACCTGGCTCCAAGTTGACTCATTACTATGGATCTCTGGGAGACTCTGACCATCATTCTTAGGCTTGACTGTCAGGGCGACCAAGATCATTTCAAAACCTACTAGTGTTAGTTACCATTGAACACTATCTTGTATCCTGAGCATGGCGTATGTATGGGTGAGATGGGGAGGAGAGTCTCAGGGACCAGGGGTCATCTGCCCAGGAGGCTCTATTTGGATATAGCTAAATATTGGAGTCAAGGGGAAAAAACCTCCACAAACACCAGATGTTTCCAATAGCCATTTTATTTCTCTCAAACATCTGGCTGATGAAGGCTTTTCCATGGCTTTGGGTAGATAGAGCCTTTGGCATAACTGATGTAAAATAATGACGGATGTAATCATAGTTTTTACTTTGTAATATGCACAGCGTTGGGAATGCATATGGTTTATTTTTACATATTTAAATAAAGTAATTTTTTAAATGGGATGGGGATTATGGGTGACTTTCATGAATGCTGATTGATTTGTTAAAATATTTTTGGAACCATATTGAAGAAAGGCTTTTAAGAAATAAATAAGTGAAACCGAAGCCCAACTGAAAATTCAGTAGTAGTTAAGGATTGGAAGCGGGGAAAGGGGGGAATGAAAACAGAAGAAAAAAAACTAGAGAAATACTTCAATGTCCAATTACTGAGGAAACATTTCTAGCTGCATGTTACACAAACACCAGCTTTCCTTGAAGCTGAACATGCATGAAATTGTGCATTGTGTTGCGATTTTCCTCATCTGTCCTCTGCATTCTATATTCCCAAAGGAAGCGGCCCAGTGCTGGCAAAGGAAAAGCAAAAGACAGACAGGCTTCACCTGAACATATGACACCAACTCCACTTCTACTTGTGAGAATTTGATCATGTGGCCAAACACACTGCAAAGGAGACTGGGAAGGATTCTTTCCTTGGAGGATTCTTGCAAATATACCCAGGAAAAAGAATGAATGGGATTTTGAGGGTTACAACCAGGCTCTGCCCTTTCCCTCCCCCAAGAGTCTACAAAAAGACTATGAATACATAGAGATATGACTAAATGAATACAGACTAGACTGTGGTGCCATGCCCTGTTTTGGCCTACAAGTTGGTGAAAAAACAAACAATATATTTTTTTACCCATGAGAGTAATTACTAATGAAAATATCATGGCTGATCAAGAGCATAAATAAGTATTATTTCTGGATAGCATTTGGGTTGTGCAG
This sequence comes from Dipodomys ordii, assembly GCF_000151885.1. Lineage (NCBI taxonomy): Eukaryota > Metazoa > Chordata > Mammalia > Rodentia > Heteromyidae > Dipodomys > Dipodomys ordii. The sequence continues at coordinate 7,409,710 of NW_012267294.1, read as the reverse complement.
AATGAAAAGATTTTATCTGTCTGTCTATTTGTTTGATTGGTTGGTTGATTGGGGGTTTGAACTCAGTGCCTTAAACCAGAAAACCAGTGAACTGGCAGCATTCAAAGACAGGAATGTTCCAGAACCTTGACGTGGTGGTCGAAGCAGGGTCTAGAGAATTGCGGAGATTTTTCTGTCTTTTTCTCTTTTCGAGAAATCTGTAACCAGGGTCTAGAAAACTAGATATATTCTATCTTTACTTCTTTTCTTCTAGAGAGTTGCTGTGTTCTTCTCTATGTCCATGGTCCTCCTCTTTTTCTCTGGTTCGCATCATAGAGATAAAAGAACCTTATAGACAGCTCCCAAGGTCAATGATGTAATTCTGGTCTCAAGGAATAACAGAATCTCGTTCCCAGACCCAGCTGAAATTCTCAGGAAGAAATTCTCATTGGTGTCCTTGCTTTAGCTGGGGACAGTGTGGTGTGGTCCTTAACAAAGGGTCCTAAAGGGCCCTTTCATGGCTGAAACCTGGAACAGAAGGGACCGCACATCAGCCAAGGTGAGTACAGCCAGAAGACCTGCTGGTCACAGTGACTCAAGCATGTAATTCTTAGAAGGCGTGAACCTCAGTGAATCCTGGTTCGAGGCCAGCCCAGGCATAGAAAGTTCATCTCATGATTAAAGAGACATCTGTACATGGATATTTGCACCTTTGTGTTACCTGTGCTTTAAATGATCAGTAAGATGGTTAACTTTAAACTTTCAAATGCTGCCTTCCACCTGACAGATGGCTACTAAGCCATTATTTTGTTGTATGGTTTAAATTTTTCCTCAGTGATTTTTATCATCTTTACCTGACACATTCACCATATAGTGTTACACATGTTTCTCCTCATTTGCCAATTACTCTTTCATGTGCTGTAAGAGATTTCAAAATCTCTCTCTAGGAAAATCAATTTTGTCCTCTTTACTATCAAGTTGTATTCCTCCTGAGACAGTTCTGTCCTGGCCTTTGATTAGTTATTTTCACACTAGTAAACAAGCAGTTATACTCCAAAAGGCACACATACATGTGTACACACATACTACAACCTACTCTCCCAAGAACAGTACCAACACACATGCACCTTAGGAGAAATTCCACCTGTTAATATTTTAATGTGCCTTTCCATAGTGAAGTTATTGGTGACTTTTCTTCTGGTTTTCCTTCATTGTGTATAAATAGCGAAAATTAGAAAACAACTCAATAAAATATAGCCTTAGAATATATACAAGTTAGGGTGTTTGTTGCTGGTAGGTTTGTAGTAGGAAGAAATGGCTTATTGTAAGATGTAGAAGGCCAGTAAAGTTAGAGAGAAGAGTTTGAAAGCCAGAGCCATTGTTCCAAACATTTTATTTTTGGCAGTACCAAAGGTTGAACTCTGGGAGTGTGCTGTCACTCAGCTTTTCTGCTCAAGGCTGGTACTCTACTATTTGAGCCACAGCTCCACTTCTAGCCTTTTGCTGGTTAATTGGAGCTAAGTGTCTCATGGGCTTTTCTGCCCTACGTTTCACTGAACCATGATCCTCAGGTCTCAGCTTTCTGGGTAGCTAAGATTATAGATATGAGCCATGGGCACCCAGCCTTTCATAATGCTTGCTTTTCTTTTTACTTATTTTTGATGATCAATAACCTGAAAACCTATTCAAAACATGTTTCTGGAAGTGGAGAGACTGAAAATGAATAGAATCCCCATGTTAATTTTTATCTGTTTGTGATTTGTAATGCAGAAGTGCTGCATCTCCAGAAGAGATGTACTTTTTTATTGTTATTCATTAGCAAGTCTTAACTTAGAAAACTTCACAGAAGAAACATTAAGTAGAAAAAAGGGAAAAATTGAATTCATCCACATGTATACTTTAGAGAGAATAACTATTGACATTTTATTGAATACTTTTCCAGACCTTTAACTGAACAAATACAAAACTTTAAATAAATATATATACATATATATCAGCATTTTGTTTTGTAGGAAAGGTTAGACATTATTTATAATTTAGATATTATTTTATAATTTATATTTCTTATTGAATCCCAAATGTTTATTATTTAGACAGAAATTGCCTTGTTTAAATAAAATTAAATTGAGATTAAATAGTTTTGAGAGTTTCATGACCTCCTTCAGATCACTGACAACTTGTAGGGCTTTGAAAATCGAGACTGGGACTTCCAAATTTAGACAGTTCTCTATGTCTGTTGTGCTGGTGGCTTTGCTGACACAAGAGTCACAGCTCCAGAATCCTCAATTCAAAACACGTGGAAGAAGAGAGCTTGAAAATGCACTTCTGTTCCTTTGGTATTGTTTCAAATCAAACCTTATTTTTTTTAACCATTTGGACATGTGAAAAGTAAGAATAATGTTGAAGTTTCTGATTTGTCTTTCTGGTTAAGATTGCTTTCTCTGATTCCAGAGTCACTCATTTTATCTTACTTTATTGATTGGTTTATTTAATTTTTTTGTGCCAATCTGGGGACTTAAACTTAGGCCTGGACATCATTCCTTAGCTTTTTTCACTTGAGGCTGGAACTCTACTACTTGAACCACAGCTCCACATCTGGCTTTTTGCTGGTTAACTGGAGAGAAAGGGTCTCACGGACTTTCCTGCCCATGGTGGTTTTGAACCTTGATCTGATCCTCAGCCTCCTGAGTAGGCAGGAGTACAGATGGGACCACCCACACCTGACTAAGCTCACTCATTTTATCTTGCCCCAATTCCAAACTATGTGACAAGTTAAAACAAAACAAATTAGAAGGATCCGTGCTGAAGCAGACACTGGGTAGAGAGGAAGGGTATGCAGCCCGGCCCTCTGAAAAATAAGCCCGGCTTGTCCTCCCAGGTGGTGCCGTTGGGCGGTGGCTAGTGCCTCATCTGTCCAGGGACAGCAGCTGCCAGGGATCTGGACAGGAAGTGGATGCCTGGCCTGACAGTCACAGGAGCACCAGCCTAGGAGGCAAATAAGCCAACAATGGTATTCACCACAAACAAAACAGCTTCTTCTCCGCCTCCTCCTCCATCTCATCTTCCTCCTCCTCCTCCTCTATTCCTCCTGCTCCTCTTTCCTCCCTCCTCCCTCCTCCTTTCCTCCTTTTTCAAGTCCTCCACTTCCTACAGTTTCGTCTCCTCTTCCTCTATTTCTCCTCCTCCTCCTTTTGCTCCTCCTCCTCTTTCCTCCCTCCTCTTCTTCCTCTTCATCTCCTCCTCTTCCTTCTTTTCCAATTCCTCCACTTCCTACAGTTTCTTCTCCTCCTTTCTCTCTTCCTCCTCCTCCTCTTCCTCCTCCTCCTCCTTCTATTCCTCCTTCTTCATCTTTTCCTCTACTTCCTCCTCCTTACCATTTCTTTCCTCCTCCTCCTCCTCCTTCTCCCCCCTCCATCCCCCAAGTCTGCAATTGTGCCCTGAGACAGCCCAAGCTTGGGGTGACAAGAGGCAGACAGAATCCCTGCCCGCTAGGCGCTGGGTTTGCAGTGAGCAGTGTGGGCCTCAGGCCTCCAGCCGGCCTGCTGGCAGCTGCACCGGGGTGGGAAGCCAACCATCAGCTGTGGAGTTTGCCCGAAGGCAGGGCAGGCGGGGTCCCTTGCTAGCACTCTTCAGTGCGGTGGCAGCTTCATTCCCCGTGAAACCACAGTGGCAACAGAGCTTGCCTGAGAGCCAGGCACATCCAGATCTCAACCATTTGGCTCTTACCCAGGGTGGAAGGTGTGATCGTTTGAAGAGAGGCTTAGCTAAATTCATTTTTGAAAGAAAAACCAAACTAATTTCCAAACAAATTGATTTTACCATCGAGGGTAGACCTGCTTTAAAGCATATTCAATGACCTGTAGAATAGATCCAGTCAAGTGAAAAAGATAACTTACAAATCACTTTAAAGATGTTCTTGAATTTGCTTTGACTCTACTAGCTAATTAATTTGTGCATCTGAAAGTAATAGAATTGCATTTTGCTCTGAATCAGTCTACAATTCTCTTCCCACATGTTCCACACTAAGATCTTGTTTTCTCTTCCTCTTTCTTCCTTCACTTAGAGCTCAGGCCCTCTCCTCTCCCATATCCCCTTCTTCCCTTCAGTCTCTTCACTACTCCAGCCCTCCCTCCTTTCCTCTCTTCTTTAATTCCTTCCCTTGCCTTCTCTTTTCTTCCTTTTCTTTCCCTTCTTATCTCCTCTCCTCTTTTTTTCCTTTTTTCTTTTCTCTCTTTCTCCTCTTCCTCTCCTCCCCCTCTTTTTTCTCCCTCTTCCTTGTCTTTCTTCTCCTCTTCCTTCTTCCATCCTCTGGATTCCCCACTTCCTCTTCCTTGCCTTTTTCACTTCTGTTTCTAGCCAGAACTGGAGAGGAGTTTATAACTGATGTGTACATGACCAAATAAGAAAACACGCAACAAAAATATCTGTCAGAGGCCAAGCCTTCCTCTAGCTACTGCTTCGGGGTGAGGTTGGCAGAAAACTACACTGGAAACTAATGCCTTCCAAGCAACAGCCTCAGGACTGGCCACACAGGGCACTGGGGGTAGATGTGGAAACTCAGAAATCAGAAGGAAGGTCGAGTTTTAGCTACTGCTGCCTCCTCCTCCTCCTCCTCCTCCACTTTCTTCTCCTCCTCATTTACAGAGCAATGTCTACTTGAAAGGATGCCACTTAATTAACATAAGGAAATAGCACACCTTTTCCTACCAAGATCAGAAATTCTGATGGCAATTTATTACTATTACATTGTCTCTACAGTCCAAAAGGAGAAGACCGTAATTTGCACACACATTCTTTGTGAATGAAAGAATCTTTACCATCATGAAGCCATTTTAGCTGTCTCATCCCTAATTGCTACTTGGTACCACCCCCCACCTCTCTCTCTCTCTCTCTCTCTGCTTTCCTAGGGCTCATTTTATTTTTAATTGGGAGTTTCAGCCATCTGGATCCACTAGCCTATGAAGGCATGCAAGAGAAACAGAACATAAAAGAAAACAAACTTCACCCATTTCAATCAAGCGCACGTCTTAGAGCTGACACACCCACAGCATCTCCTGTGCTGCCGGAGGTGCAGGGGTCTTCAGGATTCACCAGGCTGAAAGGAGGTCTGGGTAAAAGGCAGAGAACGGAGCCAGTGCCACATTGGCACTGGAATCTGGGCTCCAAACGACCTTCAGGAGAGGCCAACCAGCCAAACATCAGCCCACCACCCAGACGGAAAAGGACTTGTGTTGATGTGGGAAGTGTAGGCCCTGCAGCAGAATCATCAAGTTTGAGCCCTGGTCCAGTCGTGTCTGGCTCTTTCATCTGGGGGAGGACCCTGTTTTCATTTTTAGTTTCTCATGCCTCCATTTTCCATGTGGAAAGATTAGGGTTGTAGCGAAGTTGTGATTAAAAACTGACACAAAATATGAAAATGGTCATTAGGTGATCATGTTGAATACTGGTTTAAAACTTACAGTAGCACGAATGATAGCTTCTTGGGGCCAAGTTCTTAGGGGTTGAAAAAAATTGCTTCAAGATAAATGAAACCATATAGAAACCATATAGAGTCATAATGTATACATGAACAAATTGACTGAAGTATGGTAGATGGAGTGAGGGAGGGAGGATTCCAAGGGTGTAACTGCCTAGAACAACCAACTTACAGTGTAACCAGGTAAACACCCAGAAGCCAGACCGTGTTTTGTCAGATAAGGAGGTGAATGGGAGGAGACAGAGGAATGGAGAGGGGAAGAGGCAACAAACCTAGTGGCAACATTGAAAGACTACATGAATGTAGAACCAGGTAAGCGGAGGGGATGGGTGGGGTTGGAAGAGATGGGGGAGAACCAAGAAGGGGGTGACGTTGATCTAAATGCACCATCCTCACAACCCAAAATCCCTCTGATGAAGTGATTCCTTTAGGGGTTCAGGCTCATCTTCTTCTCCAATGAAAGAATTAACGCAGACAGAGCAGGTTCGTTTGAGGGTGAAAGGAATAGCGAGAGGAACAGCAAACCAATCCCTGGTACAAGAAGGGTCTGGGAAAGGGGTGGGTAAAGGGGGCCAGGGGGACTCACGCCAGGTCATGGCTACATGTGTCTTGTGGAGTCATCCCTATCCCCAAGTTAAGGCCTTTTCTGGCTACCATCTTCGACCTGTCCCCAGAGACCCAGTGTCCCCAAGACCCTTGTGCCGTCACCACTGGCATTAGGCCCCATGCTTAGTGTGAGCTGGGGAACTGCCTGGCTTCCACAAGCAGCTGTCCCCACACATGCAAATCTTTTTCAATTAGGTCTGGTATGCCCTGGTTTGGGTTTGTCTTCTTGGTTGTTTTTTTTTTTTAATTTTTAAAACTTTTTTGTGAAGGTGATGTGCAGAGGGGTTCCAGGTAGACAAGTCAGGGAATGAGTATATTCCTTTAAACAGTCTCAGCCCCTTCTGCATTCTCTCCCAGTTTTTGCCCTTCCCACTTCCCTTACCCCCTCCCCAAGTTGTATAGTTCGTTTCCAGCATAGTGTCTAGGGGGGTTCGCTGCCGAATTGGTTCAACCTTTGTCCCACTGTTTCTGTGCTTTCCTTCCCCTCCCCAAACCAGATAAACTTACACACAAGACAAAGTACAGAAACATAGGCTAGGTGATTTCCCTCAATTGAAACAATTAGAATGTGCTTATAAATCTACAAGTAAACCCAATGGATGGTGCGAGGTTGATAATTACACTTGGACATGATTAATTAAACAGCAGTGGAAACATTGGCACCCTGAGAACAAAGGAGGATATTCTTAAGGGAGCCTCATAAGGGCTCCATAGCTATGTGCATCTGATCATGGAAAATGATACTTGTAGAAATGAACTCGAAGACATGGAAGCAAGGGTTTTTTATTGTACTGTTTGTGGTCCTTTTGCCTTCCTTCCTCCCTCCCTCCCTCCCTCCCTCCCTCCCTCCCTCCCTTCCTTCCTTCCTTCCTTCCTTCGGTTTATTCCCTTCTGTCACTGCCTTTTTAATTTCTTCTCCTTTTTTTTTTGTCAGTCATGGGGCCTGAACTCTGGGCCTGGGTGCTGTCCCTGAGTTCTTCAGCTCAAGGTTAGCACTCTACCACTTGAACCACAGCACCACTTCCGTTTTTTTCAGCTTATGTGGTGCTGAGGAATCGAACCCAGGGCCACATGCATACAAGGCAAGCATTCTACCATTGAGCCACCTTCCCAGCCTCTTCTCCATTATTTTACACTGATCTGCCTATTCCAAAGTAAGGAAGTAGCCAGATAAAATGGTTGCGGAATATTTCCATGCATGACACGTCAGACTCCAGTCACCAGGAAAGGCCTGGCCACTGCCATATGCGATTCTTTCCTCTATTCCTACCCCACGGTCTCTGACCAAGTCTCCCTCAAACCTTCCAAAGCCTCTCTGTCTAAAATTTATTCTCAATAAACAATACATACAGTTCTGGATAAGAATGCATGCATTCAAAAACTTAGCAGGCTGGGAAGGTAGCTCAGTGGTAGAGTGCTTGCCTCACATGCATGAAGCTCTGGGTTTGCTTCCTCAACAGCACATACACATAAAAATCCAGAAGTGGTAGAGCTCTGGCCTTGAGCTAAAGAGCTGAGGGACAGCACCCAGGCCCAGAGTTCAGGCCCCACGACCGGACCAAAAAAAAAAAAAAGCAGATAAAAAAAAGAAATTCTGAAAAATAAAATGAATTAACATGTGTGGCACGAGAATAATATGAACTATGGAACAAGCCCAGGAAAGAAGGTGGGAGAAATCAACCCGATGCCTTTGACTTGATAGATTGATAAAAGAGCATCACTGAGCCAGATGGAGGTCAAATTATGGCCAGAAAACTTTAAAAAACCATATATCATCCTGAGACTGTTTTCAGGAATGGTCCCATGCACTATCATTTCAGAAAGATAATCCTGACCTTCCATCCTCCAGCCTGGCTTCCATGTTCAAGTACAGGCTCAGGGCCCTGGCTGTCTTACGTGTCTGCAACAAATCACTCACGTCTGCTTTCCTACATCTCTTCCTTCATAGGACATGGGTGAGTTCACTTCACTCTAGCTAGATAATCCCAGATAATCTCTCCACTAAAGATTTTTTAAATTTAGTTACATTTACAAAGACGTTCCCTCACAATATAACACTTCCAGGTTCCGGTGATCAGGAATTTATCTTTGCAAGACCCCAGTGCTTCCTGTCACAGCACCCTTCATACCTGTGGGGTGGGGTGTTTAGGCTGTGAGAAGAGGTGCACGCCAAGCTCCCTGCAACAACAGGGTGGAGATTCAAGTTGTATGAGCAGCATCAGGCCATGGTTTTATTCTACTCATTCAGCATTTTGAGCTTGGAGTTTACTTAATGTAGTGATTCTGAACCACAGTCATATGATAATGGGTCTCAAGGAATGCCGGGAAACATTGTGTGTGTGTGTGTGTGTGTGTGTGTGTGTGTGCATGTTCCAATCCTGGAGCTTGAACTCAGGGGCTGGACACTATCCCTGAGCTTCTTTTGCTCAAGGTTAACATACTACCATGTGAGCGACAGCTTCACTCACTGCTGACTTTTCTTTTCCTTCCTCCCTTCCTTCCCTTCCTTCCTTCCTTCCTTCCTCCCTCCCTCCCTCCCTCCTTCCCTCCTTCCCTCCTTCCCTTCCTTCCTTCCTTCCTTCCTTCCTTCCTTCCTTCCTTCCTTCCTTCCTTCCCTCCTCTCTTGGATGATTAATTGGAGATAAGAGTCTCGTGGACTTTCCTGGCAGATCTGACCTCAAACTTCAATCCTCAGAGCTCAGCCTCCTGAGCAGCTAGGATGACAGGTGTGGGCCACCGGCACCCAGCTTGGAACCATTTCTTTATTGTCAATCAGGGGAAGATGTATACAACTGGCATCCCATGTGTAGAAGTCAGAGACCTTGCCCGAGCAAATGACAAGGTATAGATGAGCCTCTCTCACAAAGGAGTTTCCATGGCGTGAGGCTGAGAATCCCTCCTGTAACATGACCAGATATTCAGATGGGCAATTGCTGTTACATGGCTTGGGGCAGGTGATGAGATCTTCCATTTCAGCATTGGTGGCTGCAGAAGGACCTGCCCCACTCCACGGTGTGAGGTAGGGCTGAGATCAAGTCCTTAGAGTTGTATCTTTTATTCCCTGGCAGGCTGCAACTTGAATTGCTCCCTCGAGTCTCTGCCTGGTGTGATGGTTTTAGGCATCTAGCTGGAGGTGGCTGGACCCTATCGAACATTTTGGGGAGCTAGGCTGCAGAAAAATTAACCTTAACACTCAGAACAAATCTTCTCCCGGTGTGGGGATTCCATGACCGCTTTCTTGAGGGAGTTAAATCTTGAGGAAATTACGTAGTTTGTTTGGGGGGGAGAGGGCGTTTAGTGCTGGAGTCAGAAGCCAACATTCTGACTCAGCCTTAGTCTGAAATCTCCATAGATCTCATGGATTCAGAGAGAGCCTGCGGATTACCTAGCTCATTGATTTTTTTTTCTCCTGATTAGCTCACTGATTTTGGTGGATTTAAAAGGAATGGACTCGTTTTCCTAGAATTCTTGCACCAAGACTCTGAAACCGATCATCATCAGTGAATTCATGGTTTTCTCAGGGAGTGGAAGTCTTCATTGTCAGATGCGACAAAGAGCTCACTCATTGCTGAAAACCCAGAGCCTCAGTAAACGTGTCGAGCTTGGGAAGCGCAGTCTGCGAACCAGGGCATCGTCTGTCTGCTGGTTGAGATGCGGGGCTGCCGCCAGGCGCTGCTCCCTCAGTCCACCCACAGGCCGCATCTGAGCATCCATTGTGCGGAATTCTTGGACTGCTGTCTTTATTTCAGGCTGACCCTGTCTCCCCTGAGCCACTTCAGAATGAATGGCTGCGTGGTGTTGTGCCTTCGGCACCTATGTATGACGGTCCCAGCTAGCTAGGTCCAGTGCCACTGGGGGTCCTGAGGACCAAAGAAGGACGATTCTTCAGTACTTCATGATCATGCTAGTACCATCACTGCTATCTTGAGTTCCTCCATGACCACTCTTCCCTGATAGCCAGCCATGCAGGGTGACTCACCTCTGCCACACCCGTCCTTCCTGGCCCTGGAGGAGCCTTTCCTCTTCAATCTGTGCAACCTATGGCTTCCTTTTTGCTCATCAACAATGGCCAAGGGAGCTGCCAAAGGGGTTCCTGATTGCGCTGCATCCCTTCTGTGCTGCTGAGCTTGAAGAAGTTAAGCAGACCTGCGGGGGAGGGGGAGAGGGGGGGGGAGGCCCAGCCCAGTCCTGGGCCTAGGGACAGGAAATGAGTGGTGTCCGGGTTCTAGAAGCAATCCCTGGCTGACAGGATCTCAGTCCTCATAACCATAGCAACGGAATGGTGCCAACACACCTGGGGAATGGGAAAGCAGACCTGGAGGTTCAGAAAGGAATGTGGCCCAGGCCTGGCTGAGCCAGGCTCCTGACGCCCAGAAACTACCCTACAACAAATGCACCCTCATTTAAGCTGCTAAACCCAATAATTAGTTGCATGGCAATAAAAAATGAATGTCTTTCCCTTTGGGCTGGTCTTACCTGTTCACTACCTCATTTGTCTCCATCTCTTCCTGTTCTACACCCAACAAGTTCTTTTTGGTTTTTTTCTTTACAGTTAATTTTCCTATGCATTCTGTTCTTTCCATGTAGCAGTTATATTCTTGAAATAAATATCCCGGCCCCTGCCAAAGCATTATTTTTTTTAATTAATTGTAGAAGCAAAACAAAAATACACCAAAAAAAGAGCAAAACAAATAACAAAACAAAACAAAGATAACCTTTCCTGGAACTGTGTCTGTTGGGAGGAAATGTGTGCATTGAAGGTCTCTCTTCCCTTGAAAGTCACTACTTCTCAGAAGAACTTTCCTGCTTTCCACTGTCTCCTCCTAGAGTCCCTGCTGCCCCCAACAAAGTCCAGCTCTGTTCTCACCAGCTCCAGACACACATGCCAGCCACCTTGTCTGGCTAGTGACTTATACTAGATGTTCTCCAGAATGAAGCTCAAGTGCACTAATACCCTGCCTTAATTATTGACTAGTCAATATCTTCAGGCCAAATTCACTCCAGATGTAATGACCAGGAACAACCCACATGGGTCATCTCACACTTTCTCTGGACTAAGGATAACAGAGAGTCCTTCCTCCTCTGACCCTTCCCCCAGCTTGCTCATGCTTCTGGAGACATGGCAGGTGGGGGGACCCCACTTTGGAGTAAAAGAGAAAGTAATAGTATTAAATGGCTGCCAAGGGATTTAAGCAATGGATTCACCAGGCTGGATGAGGCCGGCTCTCCCCGGTGGCCATTCTCTGACTGGGATCCTGGGTCCACGCAGGCTACTTCAGGGGCTGAAAGGGATGATGACACAAGCCAGTGTTGGTGTTCTGCCTCATCTAAGACATGGCATTGTCATTAGTCATTTCTGAGCATGGCCTGCGGTGTGAGAAGGACTCGCGTCTGACAGCAAAGGAGAATCTTTTAACATAGCCTTCCATCCTGAGGGAGAGAGCAGGAGAGACGGAAGAGAGGGTGGGGGGGTGCGGCAGCCGGGGTACCTGCCTCCGCCTCCAGCACGGCTTGTCCTTCTTGGGTGTTGTGATGAGGCCTCAGGAAAGTGGAACCTTACACCACCCTGTGGCATCCCAGTGGGCGAGTTCCTTTACATGCATCTGTGTGTGTGTGTGTGTGTGTGTGTGTGTGTGTGTGTGTGAAACTCAGGGCCTTGAGCTCTCACTTGGCCTTTGTGCTCAAGGATGGCACTCTATCACTTGAGCCACATCTCCATTTCCAGTTGGTTTTTTTTTTTTTTTTTACTGGTTACTTGGAGATAGGAGTCTCATGGACGTTCCTACCCAGACTGGCTTCAAAACACAATCCTCAGATCTCATCCTCCTGAGTAGCTGTCAGGTGTGAGCCAACGGTGCCCAAGCTGATATTCTTTACAATCAACAAATGATATACTTAGGGTCCGTCAACAGTTGTAAATGTAGTGAGAGGAAGAGAATAAAGAAGAGAACACAAATGTGGGAGGGATTCGAGAGAAGGACATGGTCAAGAAAGGGAAAAGTGAATAGAGTGTTCAGGAATGTACTGGAAACCTGCCCCCCTCACATTTCAACTTTCAAGAGCACGTAGGATCATATGATTCCTCGGATAAAGAATAAAGCAAGTTAACTGGGCACCCATGGTAGCAAATGCTTCTCATCCTAGCTACTCAGGAGCATGCAATCTGAGGATCCTAGTTTGAACCAGCCTGGGCAGATATATCCAAGAGATTTATGTCTAGTAAATCAGAAAAAAGGGTTGAAGTAGAAGTGTGGTTCAAATGGTAGAGCACCAGCTTTGAGCAGAAAAGTCAAGCAAGAGAACAAGGACCTGAGTTCAAGCCCTAGTACTTGCATGTTCATGTCCACTCTCTCTCTCTTTGGCGCGTGCGCGCACGCGCGCGCGCGCGCACACACACACACACACACACACACACACAGAACAAAGCAAGTCAACTGTGCATTGCTCAGGCCCTGAGCGGGGAATAAGGGCCCCCATGGGATATGGGACCCTGGGGACAACCTGCCCGACAATCTCTGAAATTCACAGAGTGGAATGGACCGTGAAGGGTGTGGAATGGCCAATGACAGGGTTTGTAGCACCTGTTTTGCCAAATCATTTAATAGCTAACACTTACCTTGCTTCATCCCATTCACCATTTGCTCTTTCTTGTTTAAAGCTAGGCAAAAAAAAAAGCTTGCAAGAAGAGATTTTACCCTGTTTTCAGAGTTATGGAACCCCAGGGAAGACAGAGCAAGTTGGTTCAGTCCCTCAGGTCCTGAACAACTTTAAATTGTGAACATCAAATTGTAGCTCTGAATGCTCCAAACTAACCAAGAGCCAAAGAGAAAGAAGGCTATCAAGTCAAACACCTTGATGTACTACAGCTTGGAAACATTGCACTGGACAAGAAAACTACAGGCTCTCGGCTTGCAGACTCGCCGTCACTCACTGTAAGTTTGCAACCTCGCTGTCCCATCTGGTGATGAAGAACTTGAGATGTATGGCCATTAGGAAGCCTGGGACCACCCAGCAAATCCAGAGAACAGAAGCAGACCACCCTCCACCCCAGCTCAAGCCCCAGCCATGTTCTCAGGCCAAAGCCTGCTCCTCCCACCTGAGAGAGATAGTTCAAATTCACCTCTTCACTGGTTATGCTTTTTGTTTTTCTAGATGATTATATTCTCCGCTGCCCCTCTTAAATTTGTGCCAATACTGGGTTAAACCGAAGACTCTTGATTGGCTTTTATAACTCAAAGCTGATTCTCTCCCACTTGAGCTTTACCTCCATTGGTTAATTGGTTAATTGGAGAGGAGAGTCTCATGGGCTTTTCTGCTCTGGCTGGCTTTAAACGACCATCCTCCGATCTGTCTCTTGAGTATGTAGGATTACAGGCGTGAGCCACCAATACTTGACTTTTATTCTCTTCTTGACAAAGCAAAGTTCATAGTTAACTTGTACCGTCTGGTGTTCTATCTTACTCTAAGACCCCCCCCCCAGGGCCTCAGGTGCAGAGTTTGGGGTCCTAGAGTCTAGATAAATACCTCTCACATCAGAAGCAAGTAGGAGAAGATGGTGCAAATAGCATTGCATGTCTCCTTCACTCCAAGCATTGACTTCCATGCTTTGTAAAAGTGCATTATAAAGAGAGTAAGGAGTGACACTGTCCAAAAAGAAATGTACTCATTGCCTGACTTATGTAGCTATAACCCTCTGTACATCAGCTTTATAATAACAACTTAAGATTAAAAATGCGCATTGTATTCATTACCTGACATGGTAATGTAACCCCTTATACAACTACACAATAATAAAAATAGAATTAAAAAAGAAAAATAAGTACAGTATATATATAGACATATACAGTTATATATAGACATATAACTTTTATCTACTAATCATATGGGATAAAAGTATGAAAAGTAAATAATGCAAGAACAAGAGTCACAAATGTTATAAACCGGTTACCGATTAAGTATTATGAAAATTCAGGAAACAAGAAGATGTTGAGATATGTCTTACAGACAGGAGAGAAAGAAAATCCTGGTAAATGAAACGAAATGGAATGAAAATGGAGTCAAGATGGCAGAGAATGCATCTAGAGTACAGAAAGTGATTTTTGTGTGGCAGTGTGTAAGTACCAAGTAGGAAGAATTAGACCTGGGGACAGTAAATCAATTTCTTTTCCTGGGGTTTGATTGTGCTAAATCTGGCTAGTAACTGCTTGTGATATTAAAGAATCCTGGAGATTGGGTTAAATCTTTGGAAGACTGAAATTCACCATCATGACTGTACTTTCACTATTGAAATGTTAAAAAAAATGGCACTTCAGACCTTGTATACTTTCATATACCTATGCACTAGTCTTTTTAAATTTTTTTTATTGTAATGATGATGTACAGCCGGGTGCTGGTGGCTCATGCCTGTAATCCTAGCTACTCAGGAGGCTGAGATCTGAGGATCACAGTTCAAAGCCAGCCCGGGCAGAAAAGTTCGTGAGACTCTTATCTCCAATAAACCACTGGAAAACCAGAAGTGGTGCTGTTGCTCATGTGGTAGCGTGCTCGCCTTGAGTTGAAGAGTTCAGGGACAGCTCCCAGGCCCAGAGTTCATGCCCCAGGACCGACCAAAAAAGAAACAGAAAAAGGAAAAGATGATGTACAGAGGGGTTACAGTCACATAAGTAAGGCAATGAGTACATTTCTCTTTGAACAGTGTTCCTCCCTCCCTCATTTTCTCCCACTCCCAGCTGTAAAGTTCATTTCCAACATAGTGTCTAGTGAGTCCCTGTTGCGTCAGGCATAGGCTTTGATGGTGTTTTTTTTTAATTTTTAAATTTTATGAGAAGAGGCTCATATAACTTAAACATGCATAACACACTGTTGATATGTGTTCAGTTTTGATTCACCTGCACACAGAGCCTTTGAACATGCATCCTCGAAAGCAATGTGTGGTTTGTAGTCCATTTCTGCTTTCTTCAATTAAAGATGTCTCTTAGTCTGTGCCTCTATTGAGGGCCTTTCCTGGCTGCTTCAGTTCTAAACAATGTGTTGAAAAGTCTGACATATTTCTTACGTTGCAAAATAAATACACTTGAAAATCAGCTAATGAGCAAAATCATATTTTAAGTAGGCTGAGGGAGTTCATAGCACAAAACTCGAATTTTGAAGTGCGGTGGAAAGCTGAAATGTTGCTCTTGCAGTTGCATCAATGGACTGGCATCTTCAGTGGCTTCACAGTGGCCGGTGGATCCTCCTGCCTCCTTCCACTTACAGACTACAAGTGGAACGTGCCACACTCTGCTAGCCACAACAGAGATTTTTGTAAACAAAACAGCTGTGAAAATGGCATATTCAGTGTCGCAGATATCAATGATAATTTATTTTTTTCCATTTTTCATTAAAAAATTTATTGTCAAAGTGACATACAGAGGAGTTACAGTTATACAAGTAAGGAAGTGAACACATTTCTTATTGAACTTGTTACCCCCTCCCTCATTTTTCTCCCTCCGTCCTTCTCCCAACCCTTCCCCAGTTGTACAGATCATTTCCAACATATCGTTTTGTGAGTATCGCTATTGCATTCATTTTTCCCTTGTCCTTTGTCTCCACATTCTGTTGTTCTCCTTCCCTTCCCTAATTCAGATAAACGTATATACAATACCAGGATACCAAAATCAAATAGTGACAACAGAGGATAAACCATACAGGGGAAACACAAAAGAAAAAAGAAACCACGTACTACATTAAAAACAACAACAACAAAGAAAAACCTCTTGTGTCCATGTCTTGGCGTTCATTTTGCTTAGTATCATCTTTTTTTTTTTCTTTTTTCTTTTTCTGGTTGTGGTGCTTGAACTCTGGGCTTGGGCGCTGTCCCTGCACTCTTCAGCTCAAGGCGAGCACACTACTGTGTGAGTCATAGTGCCACTTCTGGTTTTCTAGTGGTTTATTGGAGATAAGAGTCTCATGGACTTTCTTGCCTGGGGTGGCTTTGAACCATGATCCTCAGATCTCAGCCTCCTGAGTAGCTAGGATTACAGGCATGAGCCACTGGAGTCCGGCTCTTAGTATCATCTTATATGGTCATACATACATAGCTATTGAGTATTCTGCTCATCTGTTAATATTATCCTAGACATATACTAATTATTGCAAATGAGGGAAATCATGGAACTATGTTTCTTTGAGTCTGGCTTACTTCACTTAATATGATTAATATGATTTTTTCCAAGTCTTTCCATTTCCTTACAAATGGGGCTGTGTCATTCTCTCTGATGGAAGAGAGCATTCCATTATCTCTCTCTCTCTCTCTCTATCTCTCTCTCTATCTATCTCTATATATCACATTTTCTTGATGCATTCATCTACTGAGGGGCATCTGGGTTGGTTCCACATCTTAGCTTTAGTATGGCCTTGTTTGTGATTGTTTGGGTAAATACCTAAAAGTGGAATTGCTGGGTCATAGGGGAGCTCTATGTGAAATATTTTGAGGAACCTCCATACTGCCTTCCAAAGTGGTTGAACAAGTTTACATTCCCACCAACAATGCAGTAGGGTTCCCTTTTGGCCACATCCCCTCTAGCACCTGTTATTAGATTTCTTGATTATAGCCATTCTAACTGTGGTGAGGCAGTATCTCAATGTTGTTTTGATTTGCATTTTTTTTAGAGAGGTTGAGCATTTCTTCATATGTCTATTGGCCATTCTTATTTCCTCTTCAGAGAAATTTCTCCTTAAGTTTTTAGCCCACTTATTTATTGGGCAGTTGTTCCTTTGAGGATTTGTATTGGGGAGTTTAATTTTTTTGAGTTCCAAGTATATTTTAGATATGAGACCCTTGTCTGTTTTATGGTTAGTGAAGATCTTCTCCCAATCCATGGGCTTTCTATTGATCTTTCTAGCTATGTCCTTTGCCATGCAGAAGCTCTGCAGCTTCATGTAATCCCATTTGTCCAACCTTTCTTTGATTTGTTATGTTTCTGGGTCTCTATTAAGAAAATTTCGACCTGTGCCAAGGAGCCCTAGGGTTTCTCCTATTCCGTCCTGTAATGTTTTCAGGGTGTCTGCTTTGACTCCGAGGTCTTTGATCCATTTGGCACTGGTCTTTTTCTTGTTCTCGCTCTCTTTTTTCCAGAGAATAAGATTGATAGACTAACCAGATGTTGAATTATTGTGGACCTTATGAGCAACTGAACTGTTTGCTTTTCATTCACATACGGTCTGCCCCCAAGTTCCTCCCTAGCCTGACAGCCCGCAGGTGAGAGGAAGGGGAGAGGAGCTATGGAGCCTGCACCCCTCCTGACTGGTGGGGTGCAGCCAGTTGGTGCTTCCCCTTGCAAGTGACAAAAATCCAGCACAAGGCCTCCGGAATAGTAGGTAAGAGACTGGATGGGGGAGGGGTTGTGTTATCCCCTGGGTGGTAACCAGAGAGCCACGAGAGAGGAGACTTCTAGTCTCAGCAGGAGGGAGAGAGGGAGGGAGGGAGAAAGAGAGGGAGGAAGAGAAAGAGGGGGAAAGGACGCAGAGTAACAAGAGACCAGCAATAACAATTACAGAGTGAACAGAGTGAGGAGAGCCAAAACCCAGGAAGCAACTAGGAAGATGAGCCTAGGATGATGAGTTGCAGATGAACTTACATTTAAAATGACTTTGCTGGGAGAAAATGAGGGAGGGGGGCTGATACTGTTCAAAAAGAAAGATACTCTATACCCACCTTAGGTAACTGTAACCCCTCTGTACAGCATCTTTACAATGAACAATTTAAAAGTAAGAATAAAATGAGGTTTATCAAAATGAACTCCAAGAAAGGGAAACAAGAAGTTGTTTTATTGTAAAAATTAAATAAAAAATTATAATTTAAAAATAAAATGAGTGTGGACACTGATCAAGATACATTGTGTTCATAAATAGCTTTGTTGAAGGACAACTCTTTTCTACAACTACTCAAAGATAATAAAAACAGTTTAAAGTAAAGGATTAAACAAATGATTTTGGAGAGGACAACACTTTCTAGTAGAAGACTTCACATGACAACTGACTTACTGATTTAAACTTTATGCATATCATTGAAATTATAGCTGAGGAGCTTTGGTTTTAATTGTTTAAGTGATAAAGGATGACTGGGAAACTTAGGGAAATACAAGAAATTAATTACCTGTATGAGTTAGAGTTGAACTGAGATTTCCCATCTGGGCCTTTCATATTGATTCTTTTTCAATAAGAAGGCATGATTATACCCACAAGATTATGTGTAGAAATTAAAGGGAAAATACTGTGTTCTTCACTTTTCTTACTGGTAATAGTCTCTTGGAATGTTATATATGACCAAAAAAGAAAAGAGGCAAAAATCACGTAGAGTGATAATTAAACACAGATTCCTGGGTCCTATCTCAGACTACTGGGCAGGGGGCTTTTTAGGAGAGGGGTCAGGGAATTTATTTAACATGAGCCCCAGATGATGCTTGAGGGCCAAGCAGATTTGGGGGGAAATGTGACCTCACAGCGGTGATAAGAAAGCAGATGAGTTGAATTGAAGAAGTTACCTAATGGCTGAGTGGCGTCCGCTTGTCAACCCGTTGAGAGTCCCAGGCCTCCATCTTCCTCTTAGCTACTGGAGAGAATAATATTCATACTTATTACCTCCAATGAGTTGCTGGGGGGAGGCAGGGAGGTGGTTATTCTGTTACGGGAAATTCCCCTGCAACCCTGGAAGGTGGCAGACACCAGCTGTTAGGTTTATTGGTTCATGGGAGGCAGGCAGGAAATGTGGAGAACTATTTATCTCCAAAAGGTCTTCTCTTGAGAGAGAACTGCACACATAGATCGTGGCTCTTAGAGTTCAGACCCTCCTGGTGGGGGGGCGTAGGCAGTAGGGAAAAGGAGAGACTGCAGGATTGCCCCACCTCCCAGGGACCAGGCAACGAAGCGGGCAGAGGCATCGTGGAGAGCAACGGGGTCCTGTCACCCTGACAAATGCTTGGAGGAAGAATGGATGCCTGCGTTTTCCAGGTGAAACAATCTAGTCCCCAGGAAGGGGGTCATTTTTTATGGCCCGGAACACCTCACTGACTGACAGTTCTCTCTGGGGAGTCCTCAGGAGGAATGAGACTCAAAGACAGGCCTTGCGGGGCCTTCGGCCCGAACCATCAGCAGCGCATGATGGAGTCAGCAAAGTGGAACCCCTGCCTGGGCCAGGTGAGGACAGCCTACCTCAGGTTCCATGGGGGAGCTCTGGGCTTCAAAGAACCTTCTGGAAATATCTGCCTCTGGGGAGGAAGTCTGCTCCGAGTACATGCTAATTGACACCGCTAGGGTAGATGCTCTGCTTTCTCTCTCAGACTCCATCCTTCCTCACGTGCCTTGCCATCCGCTTCGAGCACTTGACTCAGTCCACCTGGTTTGCTGTGACAAAATGCTTTGTCAACAAGGAGGCTGAGGAACACCAGAGTTGTGTTTTTAATTCAGATCTGGAAGGTCAGGTGGGGTATCTGGCCAAAAGTCCTGGAGCAGTAGAAGGAGCAGGTGGTTCTGGGGTGGGGGGGGAGGGGGAGGGGTTCCCTTCAGTAAATTCCAGTCATTAGGGACCGTCTATAATCTCATAACTCCAAGGGCCCAGCCTCCTACATGCACCACCTGGGGTGAGGATATACACAGAGAAGAAAGGATGTATTCAGAGCATTCAGAATCTCTATTCTGCTCTGTCTCTGTTTTCTTCCCTTCCTTGGATTCAACTCAGCCCTTCAGATGTGGTTCAATTTACAGGCCACAGAACAACCTAGAAAATGTGTACCAAAAGACATCCTTCTTGGTTCTATTATACGGGAATTCAATCACGAGAAACAGAGAAGCCACTTCTGGAGAGGTCGAATTGGGAGACTTTATTAGAAAGCCGGTACTGCAGGTGGACTCCTGTCCCAAAGACATGCAGCCCAGAGAGTAGCTCGAACAAGCTTTGAAAGGCAAACACCAAGCCCATTGAAAGCAAACCACACAGGGGAACAGTCAGGGGCAAGCATTCTCTGTAGCAAAATTTTCCTGGAGCTAAACAGCATGATACAGCTGCAATTCAAAGAATGGCCTATCTCACCTCTTGGCTTTTTGGAGCTAGGTGAAAGCCCCCACCACCAAGTATCCTTATTTTATTCCTTTATTTTATTGTTCTGTTTCATAACTAAACTTTGGCTATCTCAGTCAAGATACATCGGTTTTTAAATAGGAGATTATGTGTAGGTGTTTCACCTTTTATCCTTACTAACAAAGCATAAAAACACAAGGTGTTTTTCTTCATTGTTTGTGGTCTTCTTACAGCTTGCTGGGTTAGTAAGGTTTATCCTTCATTATCCATGGTGGTAAGTTTTGTTACTCGTCATCCATAGAGGTTTGTTCTTCATTATCTGTGAGTGACTATGACATGAGAGGCTTCAAATGCGATGCGTAGAGAAAGTCCTAAGGATGTTTGACAATGAATGATCACATATATTTTATCAGAAAGAAGATGAAAAATAACTAAATAATAAAATGCTATGCACACTTCTATTAAGTAGTCCCCAAAACTTTTTATGTAGCCTTTTTTTTTTACCCAGCTAAGTGAGGGGAGGAAAGGGTTGGAGAAATACCCCATAGAATAGAAACAACCCAAGGCTGACGTGCAGTTGGAGGTGGATGTTGGTCAGGCATAGCACACAATGGAAAGTCCTCTGGGATTTCAAGAGTTAATAGTAATAAGATAAGGTTTCTTTCAGGGACTTTCCAATAATGAAAAATCTTTAACATATAGGAAGTTAATTCCTGACCACTCAAAAAATATTTTACATATTTTCCCTATAGAGTATAAAAGAATATAATAAAATCCCCATTATGCATGACTATTTGTCTAAAAATGGTCCAACATTCACCTTTATCCTCAACTATCATTAAGAACCATTTGAATTCAAGTGCTACATGGTGGGAATATCACCTAAAGATATTTCAGTTGCTTGAGAAAATAATCTGTGGGCATGTTGAATTACATTAAAAAGTTTTAGTTTAAATTATATTTTATGTATACCATTTATATACATTCTTTATATTATATCTTGATTCTATTTAAAAATTAATGATACCAGCTGGGCACTGGTGGCTCACACCTGTAATCCTTCCTACTCAGGAGGCTGAGAGCTGAGGATCTCAGTTCAAAGCCAACCTGGGCAGGAAAGTCTGTCAGACTCTTATCCTCAATCAACCACCAGAAAACTGAAAGTGGAGCTGTGGCTCAAAGTGATAGAGCACTATCCTTGAGTGAAAAAGCTCATGAACAGCGCCCAGACCCTGAATTCAAGCCCCACGATTGACAACAAAACAAAAACAAAAAAATAATGATATTTAAAAGTTTATTGTAAATTGTTTGCTTATTTATTCTGATAAGATCCTTAAGAATAGGGATTATAAATAATTCCATTATTTCTCATTTGACTAGGAAGAATAAATGGGATTCTCTGCAAACTTTCTACAATCAACTTTTCTTACTCTTCAAGCTATCCCTGTGTCCCCCACCCCCCAACCCCCGCCCCAGAGTAGCTCATCTTGAATGTATTTTCCAGCTCGTTCCCTATCAAGTAGCAGAAATGAAGTTGATAGAAATCAGGTCTTTGATAGTGTTGGTGAAGGCCCAAAATCATGGGGAAAACTGCCCTCGGGCCCCTAACTGTGCTTGAAATCCACATGGAACTTACCATTAACTGTCACCTGATTTCTTTGGGGCCTCTGAACTTTTAGGGTGGTTGCTTTATAGGATTAGCATAATAACTCCAGGATTACACATGCCCCATAGCCCCCGTTTCTGGTAAGGGATTAGTGGATTCTCTGAGTCTCTGTGGATTAGAGAAAGCTGGTCTGCCTCACGTCAACTTTAGGGGGAGGGAGGAGGGGACTGTGATAAAGAGGGTGAGGAAGGAAGGCATGTAGATTTCATCATTGGGCAGAATGAGCTGGAGGAGGCGGGTGACTTACAGCATGCCGCTGCTAACCAGAGGCACCAGGATCAAAGGCGGATGGCCGAGCATCCAGGAAGCCAGGCCCATGCAGGGAAGAAAGAGGAAAGCAGATGTGCAAATCGAAGAAAGCTGAGAAGCCTTCGGTAAATGGCTCCAAATGAGCCACGCGGGACGTCTTCATAGGAAAAGGCCAGAGGCATCCTGACAGGTTGGGAAGATTGGATTGATTTCTCTCTCTCTTTATTTTTTTTTCCATCTCTTCCTTTGCTCCTTACTCTTCTTCCCCTCTCCCTCCCTCCTCCCCCCCAGGGTGGGCAATTAATTGACAGAACCACAATAGGTCCCTGGGTAGGCGCTGACTTTCACCACCTTCCCTTGCCTCCTCCATCAGTTCCCCTGCCTCCCCCATCTGTTGGGCTGAAAGGTGGGGAAACAGGCCATGTCTTAGGACAGCGAGAAGACAGGGAGACAGCGTTCATGCTCTAACAATAGATCGGAAACCTTTCCTAGTAGTCTATAGCCGGATCTCTGTTCAGCTTCTTTCCAAGGATAGTGAGGAGTTCTAGTGTGGAGAGGATTCTGTTTCTAGTGGGAGCTTCTCCATCCTTCTTTACTCCCCCTGCCTCCACATCCTTAATAATAAGGAAAATACAGGGTAAGGATTCTGGCTTCATAGCCACCAACACCTGAATCTGAATCCCAGCCCCAGCATTTGCTAGTCCCATGACATCAAACCCACTACTCAGGGTTGGACTCTATTTCTACATATCTCCCTTGCTATTGTGCTCAGAGGACTCCAGTGGTGTACATGACATGCAGAAATGACCGTGGGAAGACCACAGGCTGCTCTAAACCTCAGTCTCCTCTTCCGTCAAATGGGAATAACACGACTAATTACCCTGTATGCCTACTGGTTGGAATAAGAGAAGGAAGCTATAAGCCAGAAGTTGGGGGCATTGGCTTTAAATCAGACTGCAGATTCCAACCCTGGCTCCATCCTGAGACTGGGTGGAGATGAACATCTTTATGATGCGGTTTTCTGATAGAACTGGGATAACAATGGCACAGTGTTTATGAGAATTAAATTAGGTGTTATTCCTCATTTGTCAACAGCGGAGCCTGGTATACATAATATAAACATGTTTCATACATTTAAAAGTAAACGTATGGCTCTCACACCATTCCTGGTACATAGTCAGAGCTTTTTTTTTTTTTTAAATCAGGATTATTAGCTAGTGACCATTATAGCACGGCTTTAGTTTCATGTTAAGTAATTCCTGAAAACCTCTGCCATAAAACGAATCACTGATTGATTATAAATCTCACAACAGTGGAATATACCTGAAAGCTCGTCTTGTGTGGCAGTTGTAAAAAATGACCCTGAAATTCCATGGCTCTCAGCCTCGGAGGAGGTAGAGTTTACGATCTCTCCCATTAAACCTGGGCTAAGCAACTGCTTACTTGACACGGTGGTGGAAGGGCTGCGTCTAAGTCCCGTCTCCTGCTCCACCAGGAGAGGTGCAGGGCCCAGATCCAAACTGTGATACCACAGCTGGGATCCCATAGCTTTCTTCCCCCATCAAGCGCGCATCCCGTGTGGAGCACAGCCTGGCTGTTGCTGTTGATGCCTCCCCAAGATGTTCATGTGCAAGTAATTCATCTTAGTCATCAGCTCAGGGACAGTTATTTGTGCAACAGTAGATAAGTGGAGAATATATCTAACTCCTCATCTCCCAGCTGGCGTTTGCATTCCTTCTACAATTCCACTCAATGATTCAACTTCTACACAGCAATTCAGTCTGATACCACCTTGTTTTCTTCACCCATTAAAGGATTAAAAGGCCAAACAGTGTTTAAAGCAGACTAAGTTTATTTGAAAGTCAAAGGAAAACAGTAGAAGACCCTCCTAAAGAGAGACACCCCAAAGATGGCATCCTCCTCTAGAGGAATTTTACAGTGGGGGGGGGAAGGGTGGGAGGGGGGCTCTTCTGCATCTCCTCCCATGGGCTTTCCCCTGATTGGTTGATGGCTTCTGTATATACTTCCTGGCTCTTTTCATTGGTTCAGTGGGCATCCAGGGCATTATGGGAAGAAGATGCATTTGAGGAGAAGCCCAAGGCATTCTGGGAACAAGAATCTCCATGAGGGGGCCCATGTTGTCCACCTCTTCCTATGTCTAGCTATCTTTCTTTCCCTCAAGTCATTTGACAAATATGTATCGAGTATCTATGCATAGATCTTTTTCTACTCATTAGAAGATGGATCGATTAAAAAGGCACATAGGTCTGAGCTGTGGAACTCTGTATGCCAGGGAAGAAGAAAGACTCAATGTATAAGTGAATAGCCTGGGAGCGACGTGTGCTTTGGAGGTGAGCAGGCATGTGTGTGTGTGTGCGCTGGGCTCACATGCTATTGCCTGGGAAGGGAGTTTGGGGTGCACTCTTTGACAAAAGATGGGAGTTGTGTGAAGGCTGGTTGTGCAGCCTAACAGAGGAGGATGGATCCCAGCAGGAGAGGGGACCCCAGGAAAACATGATGGAGGAAGCCATGGAAGGAATGTGCCAGGGGAGACGAATAACAGAGAAAATGACAGCTTAAAGCACACAGGGCCTTGGAGGCCATGGAAAGAGAACTTGATTTAATTCTCAGATTAAATGGAATTCTAATTGAATCCTCAGAGGATAAACCACTGGGGTTTTAATCATCTCATTTATTTCCATCGACGTAAGAATTACACAAAACAAAATGCACACTTTTCAAAGGGTTTTAGCAACTGTGTATTCTTATGTATAAAATCTTAATCATGCCCTAGCAACTCAAGAGGCTGAGATCTGAAGATCAATGTTTGAAACCAGCCTGGCAGAAAAATCTGAGAGAATCCATCTCTTATTAAGCAGCAAAAATGCTGAACTGGAGGTATAGCTCAAGAGGTAGAGTGCCAGCCTTAAGCAAAAAACCCAAGCAAGAGCAGAAGACCCTGAGTTCAAGCATGTGTGCAGGCACACACACACACACACACACACACACACACACACACACACACACCTTAATCAAGAAAAGAGTTTTGTTGTCTCTTACTCACTACTCCTCACTTCTGCTAACAATCATTCTTTCCATCACCGCAGTTTCACTTATTCTTGAATCTAAATACAACTAGAATTGTACACGATGTACTCATTTTTATTTTATTCTGTTCTGCTTTTTTACCCACTTCAATGCTTTGGGATTCATCCATGTCTTACACAAGTATCTGTAGATGGTTCTTCTTTCCTACTGAGTAATATTCTATTCTGTGATATTCTATATCACAATTTGGGTTCTAATTTTTGTGCTCCATGAATAAGGCTTCATAAGCATTCTCACACAGCTGCTTTTGTAGACCAGTATTTGGATTTCACATGGGTAGAACTACTGGGTCATAGAGGAGGTGCATGTTTAAGTTTATGATCACCAAACAGTTGTTCTGCTGTTTGAGTCATTTTACCCTCCTTGCAGCAGGGTAGGAGAGCTCCATGTGCAAATGTTTCTAGCCAGCATTTGGCTGCCCTCGATGTTAGCTTCCAAACTTTGCAGCAGTCAGGAAATCCAGTGCCTTCCATCCTTCTCCAAGGGGCTGAGGCGGCAAAAGAAGAGTTAGAGAAAAGAGACAGTACGTTTCTAGAAAGATTTTTACTTTCTTCATAGTTGTTTACATGATTAAAAAATAACCAATGAACAAAAGAAGGATTTCAGTCTCTGGTTTATGATGCAGTTGAGTATTGTCTTCCTGACAAGACGAAGTTTTCTTTGGTTCCTGGTATATGGCTCTCTGTGCTAGGCTCGGGCTGTCCTGGTGTATGCCAGCAGCCTTTGCACACACATCAGCACTAAGGCTCCACGTGCTCTCCCCCTCCTATACCATTCCAGCTTTTCCTGCAAATTCATCCCTGCGGTCACCTCGGTGACTGTCACTGTTCTGATAGCTTCTCGGTACCTGTCACTCACAGGAAAATGGACACAATGTGAGGATTTCCTGCTAGTAAGACTAGCCAAGCTCAGTGAAAACAAAACACCATTTGTTTTCACTTACGTGTGGAAATAAGACCTAAATGATACTCACCTCGTGGACATGCATGTAAGTGCAAAGGTCCATATAAATAATTACTTACGTGGTTAGAAATAGGATGTGAACCAAGGTAAGTGATGACTTTGGAGGACAGGAGGAGACTGGAGAAAGAAGACACATGACTAATGCATTGAAAGCAGAAAGCCGCACAGAGAGCCCTGAGAGCAACACTGAGAAACTCAACAAAAGCTGCTGACTGGAGAGAAGACTCTGGGGCTGGCGGGCTCTAGTGGGAAGGAAAGAGGGAGGGAGGGAGGAAGGTAAAGAAGATGGAATAGTGTCACAATAGATGGTTCACAACTATGAAAAGAGAACAAGGAAGCTTGTTGAGGGCACTATGTTTTAGAGGGAAGGGGTAGGAAGGTGAGGGAGGGGATGAAAGCAATTGAAATATAGTGCTAGCATATAAGGAGATGTGACAACATCTTTTATATTAGAAAAAATTCAATAAAAATAAGTTTTCCAGCCAGTGTCCTCTGATGGCTGGTTACTCAGGAGGCTAAGATCTGAGGATCGAGGTTCAAAGGTAACTATAGAGGAAAAAAGCTAAAAGTGGAGGTGTAGCTTAAGTGGTAGAGCTCTAGCCTTGAGTGAAAAAAATGAAGGAACAGCTCTCGGGCCTTTAGTTTATGCCCCAGTACACCACACACACACACACACACATGCGCGCGTGCATGCGCGCGCACACACACACACACACATCTATATTGCAGCAGTAAATCTGAGTGTCTCTCTACATTGAAGTGTATGTAAGCTGGTATGAATTGGCTTTCAGGGCTTGGTCAATTTTTCTCCTTCTACTCTTTCCAAGAATAAAGCTATGAATGACCTTCAGCCACAAGTGTGCTTATGTGCATGTGGAATGTTCCAGAATTGAATAAACACAGCTGCACGTATTAAATTATATGACCACATGCGCGTGTATGTACACGCACACACACACATGCACACACACACAGCCTTGCACACATGAAGCTTTCAGATAAATCCAGCCAGGGTGTTTATTTGAATGGGTTGTGGTGTGGTCACTCAAGTATGTCCTCTTGCTTGGTTTATTGGGCTCTTGTGTTGCGTAGTGACATAAACACCCTGCCCTAGATCCGTAAGCATCCGCGCCGCAGCTCTTCTCCAGCCCTGCTGCTCTCTGCTCTGGCACAGGAAGTAGAAATAACCACATGAATCTATGCAAACCTTGTGCGAACAGGATGGGACCAATGCCAGTCCTTGCAAAGCAATAATACAGTCTTGCAAATGTACACTTGCAGTACGGAAAAGGAGTCAGAGACGTAGGTCTTGTGTTCCAATCGTCCCGGTTTGCTTGTCTACATGTCTTATGTAGGGATAAATAAAAGAACCAAACGCTTGGTTCATTTGTTTTTATCTTTCCCGAGAAGCACTGTCCTTACCGTATTATTTAATTAAAAATGGGCTGGAGTGAACAACTTCTAGAGCCTGAGAAATGGTCGGCAGTGTGATATTTTCTCAGATTCTGGTTTGTTTTCTCTGCCTAATAATAATAATAATAATAATAAAATTAACGGGTGGGAAAGTATTTAAAGAGGACAAAGCAGGACTGCTTGCAAGCAAAAGAAAGAGCGTGAGAAACCGTGTGTAAGCCAGGTGTCCACAGACTCTCTCAGGCTCCTGTACATGGGATCCCTCATCTCCCGCTGCTAAGGGGGAGCCCTGGCCCATGGCTGAGGGTGTCCATGCCCTGCAGGGAGTCTGATTGGTTCCCCATCTCAGAGCACCATCAAGGAATTTCCCTGTGGTTGGATCCAAGGTCATGCTCGGGACCACGACCATGAAGGACACACAGCAGCTCACCATCTCCTCCTCCCACCACCTGGGAGCTGACCCTAGCCGCCATCTTCTATCCCTGACTAGCCAGCCAGGGGCCCAACTTTCCCTCAATAGATGGATGGTTAAAATAAGCTATTTATTGTATTAGACATTTTAGTAGTACTTAGGGATAGACAATTTAGACAATTCTCTGAATGTATAGTGATTGTATTGAAACACAAATATTCTGAGCTGAAGAACCTTAGTGAAGTATTTGCTAAGATGCATGTGACCTGATTTTTCCTGGTTTATGACAAGACACTCTTTCATTGTACCTTATTAATTTTTATTTACAAGGTTCTTGTTTAAAAAAAAAACAAGATGCTCTTTTCTAATGAAGCCCTACAATCAATATTTCACAGGTAACACATAACAGGTTAGAGAGTGATGATTTTTAGATCAGGAAAAAAAAGGTTAATCAACTTTCTTGACGGCCCAAGCTGCATTGAGTAGTATTGGTTGACAGGTCAGCTTGAATTGCTGTGATACATGTATAGGCTGAAAGCAGATGTGCCTACAGTGCATGGTACTCTACAGAGATGACCCAGCCTCACTGTGAGGCCAGGGCCAGCTCAGAAAAAAGGTCATACATCCTAATCTCAAAAACCACCAGGGCACTCACTGACATGAAGGGATCTGCCTCCCCTCCAGCCCACCTCCACCCCATCATGTCCTGTGTGGTGTCTTGTTCATTTGACAAACATTTATATATTTATTTTTGCATTTATGGGCCAGGTATTAGACTTACTGTTTTTTTTAAAATCTTTATTGAAAAGGTGATGAGCAAGGGGTTACAGTAATATAAGTAAGGTAATGAACACCTTTGTTTTTAAACACTGTTACCCCCTTGCTCATTTCTCCTGCCTACCCCTCCCCCTAAGTTGTAAGGCTCATATCCAAACTAGTGCCAAGTGAATATCAATGTTACATTAGTTCATCCCTTGCCCTCCTGTTTCTCTGATTCCTTTTCCCTTCCACAGATTGAATACACTTATATACAAGACAAGGCACAAAAAACTAAGAGAAAAGGACAAGAAAACTACATAAAGACATAACATATTTTAATTTGGATCTGGCTTACTTTGCTTAATATGATTTTTTCCCAGGTCTTTCCATTTTTTTATGAATGGGGCAGTGTCATTCTTTCTGATGGAAACATAGAACTCCATTGTGTATATATTCCACATTTTCTTGATCCATTCATCTACTGAGGGGCTGCTGGGTTGGTTCCATATCTTAGTGAAGGGAAATAATGCTGCAGTGAACATGGTTGTGCTGGTAGCTTTAGTGTGGCCTTGTTGGTGATCATTTGGGTAGATGCCTAGGAGTGGGATTGCTGGGTCACAGGGGAACTCTATGTTTAGTCTTTTGAGGAACTTCTGTACTGCTTTTCCAGAGTGGTTGGACAAGTTTTCCCTCTTGGTAGAATTTTTTTCAAGCTTGGAAGATGATTTCAAGGCAGAGCTTTATTAAAAGACTTGAGAAAATAGGCATATGAGAACAGTAAGAGAAAAGGGAGGGTCCATGGCTTCTTATCCCTGCTTCTTATTAAAAGCTTTGGTATCAAACTCTATACCCTGCAGCAGGTCCAAATCCTTTTTTGTTTACGTTCTTCTAAGAATTTGCTCCCACTCATCATGTAGCATGTATTACATCAATCATATGTAAGTTATTATCTATTTCTTTCCATCCAGCAGTTGTTCAGATACATGACCTATTCAGCCTAGTTGGAGGTCCAGGGCTAAAAGCAATGATCTGTCAATAAGTATTTGTTGATCCTTTGAACAACGAACTTATAGCTTAATAAAATGACTCCCAGGAACTTGTATTGTTTGAGGGGGCTGAGGTCAAGGGAGAGGGGCAGATGAATGGAGAGAGGAAGAGTGCACAAATGCAGTCATCATATTCAATGTCCACATGTGAAAATGGAGCTAGGAAAATTGAGGAGATGGGTGGGGTTGAGGGAGATGGAGGAGAAACATGAAAGGAGTGATATTGATCAGTGCTATTGTCCTCATAAACTGACATGTTGAATTGAAACCTCTTTGTACAACTACTTAAAAATAATAATAGAAAATAAGAGAGACAAACCGTCTATCAAGACAAAAATAAAGTGAACCACCACTGAATACATATAGAATTACTGGTTCCTTCATGTCAAGAACACAGAGACTAGAACTTTAGTGTTGTCTAAATATAATCTCAGGAAACCATAGTGCCACAAGGATATACAGTAACACAAAGACATTCAGAATTACATTTCTGACAGAAGTTTAGAATTTACTTGCAAGAAAAATACATATGCACACAAGTTGAAGTTCCTTGCTATATCGAAGGCTCATGTTTTTCACAACTGAATATGTTTGTCACTCTGTCGGATACCTCTGAGCATACTGGTTTTCTCCAAAGCAGAGACCTGCTGCCTTGCATTCAGATTCTCCAAGAGAATCCACTCTGACTTCCTCACTTGAAATTGCCTGTAACAGTATCTATGACGTGGGTCAACTCTTTCTGCATTCAGCTTCCTGTCACAATGGAAAGAAATGGTCATTGGCTTCCAGTGGTCTTATTATCACCAGATCCAAGAGACATTCCTTACACTTCCTTCAACTTGACTCATCTGCATCAACTAGCTCAGTGTCCAGGCTAACCTTCGTGAAAGTATCTCTTCACACAAGATGCCCATAGCGCTGCGATCTCCTACTTTCCTTCCTTTTCAGACTTCCCCTTCTCTCTCTGGGTTTCCTTTTCCTTCCAAATTCAGTCTGTACTGCATTTTTTACTGTCTAAAATGTAGCTAAGACACACCTGAAAGACACTCAGCATCAAAATTCCCCAATAAAATCACAGGGATGTGTGATTTTTATGTGTCTGGAAACCATTTGGTTTCTAGCTAAGGTTAATCATCTATACTGATTTGTTTGAAGATCTGCTCGCTCTCCTCTCTCCTCTCTCCTCTCTCTCTCTCTCTCTCTCTTCCTCCCCCCTCCCCCCGCCTTCGTCTCTCACAACCTGCTCTTTCCTTTTCCCTCCCTGTGCAATTCTCTGAACTTTGCCTTGAATCCACTCTTGGGAAACGACACACACTACTTTCTGGCTGGAAGAAGTTGTCATCAAGTTCCTTGCAAATTTTTCACCATTCAGAAAGAGTTTATGTTTTACCAAAAGAATTCACCTTGGGGCCCTTTCAAATATCCAGCTCTCCAAGGAAATTTAGTATCTGATTCAACTAATCAAAATTAAATTTACTCACATTTGGAAAACATCTCTACGGCTCCGTCTCCCTCTGTTGGCCTGTGCGGCTTTGAACCATGTGCAAGTCAAATCCTTGTGAGTGAGCAGTCGTTCCGAGGTGTTCATCGATTTGCAAGGAAAACAAAAACACTCTCCTAAAGCAAGAAGCAAACATCCAGTGTATTTGGTGGGCGGATGTGGGTTTTATGCATTCAGCACACTTATTTTGAAAGTATACTTCTGCATACTTGTGGACAACGCCGAGAAGAGACATTAACACTTGTTATGGGACCGTGCCAAGCATCGGGCATCATGCCAGGCCCACCATCTCAGTGCTCGGCTCAGAGACCAGCCCTGCCCTGCCCTGCTTTGTTTCTGTGGGTGGAATGTAGGTCAGAGAAGCAGTATTGGTTCCATAGACAGAGTGTTTTTGCTATCCAAATCCAAATACCTTTGAATTTGCTTTTCCCCCTGCTGCTATTACCCAGCAAGTTCCCGCCAGAGAGACTCTGGGTAGGGGGTGGCAGTGGGGGGGGGGCGGGGAATGGTGGATGTTCTAGCTTCCATTTCCTATTCCCTTCCCAGTTTCTAAGACAAGCACTCTGGACAATTCCCAGCACCAAGATCATTTCTTATTGATGGAGTTATTCACAAAATAACTGTTGAATAAATGTGATCTATGATGCTGTGTGTGTATGTGTGTATGTGTGAGAGAGAGAAGACAGACAGACAGACATAAAGAGAGAGAAACAGAAAGAAACCAGAAGGAGAAACAGAGAGAGACAAAAAAGAGAGAAACAGGGAGACAGAGAAAAGGGAGAGGGAAGAGAAAGAGATAAGAGAGAGTGAGCGAGCGAGCATGCTTTGTTTCTCCACTTGGCTACCATGATCTAATTGAACCTTTGGGGGAACCAGCCTGCCTGATTCCTACACTGATTCCTTTCACCCCAGCAGCTGCTCCAGCCTCAGCCTCTTCAGTCCCATCTGCAGGTTGGGACAGCGGGTGGAAGCCACAGTGAGGTAGGAAGGCCTCAGAGGGGCCTTTGGTGGCACTGGGGAGAGCACTGACCCCGCCCTCCCCTTGCTCACCTGATGGCCATCTCCAGCTTCTCACCTGCACCCAGCCTTCTCTCCAGCCAGCAGCTGCCAACAGCTTAACAAACTTGGCCTGCAGCAAGCAGTACCCCAGGAAGGGAGGCTGGCCTCTGGCCTCTCCTCTCTTCCTGTGTCAACAAAGCCGTGGTTTTCTAATTCACAAACCATGGAACAAGCAGAATTCCTCTTTTTTCTTTTTTAACCTTCTCCTAGGGATGCAAAGGTCTCTAATAGACAGAAGGTATAGCTAGTAGTGTTGATTTTACCCTCATTAATGGCTCCAATTCATTTTTTAAAAATCGCAGCTTTAAAAATCCTATCTGAAGAATGAATGTACCTAAGAGCCCCGGTTCTTGTTCTGGAACATAGCCAATGAGAGCATGCTTTGCCTGGCATGCAGAGAAAAGAAACCACAGCGCGGCCTCACACATACACGGAGACAGCGGAAGTGACTAAGTTTACTAAGTAAAGGAGACCCTGAAACACTCCAAGGTAGGCTCCTCAGATTTTTCAGAAATGGAAACCTAAAGGCTTTCTCCTTTCCTTATTCTTTTAAGAAGAGCAGTGCCAGAGGATAAATGGACAAGTGTCAGACACTCTGCGCTGTGTTGAACTGTATATCCACTGATCCAACTGCACCCAGCCAGTAGTGTAAACAGAGCCACACCTGGGCAGCCCCTGCATCTTCCCATTCTGTTTGAAGCATAGGAAAGTTTGTCCTGTGCAGAAACTCAGTGCTACCCTGATCCAGTGCCAGTGCTACCGTCCTACCATTTGCCTTGGCCTCACTCACTTTCCTCCATTCTTCTCGTTCTCTGTTCAAACCCTGTACCTCTTTGGAGTCCTAGCCTCAACAATCATCCCTCAAAAAGCTTCCTGCAGGTGCAAGTCAAGGAGGCAAACTGAGGCCACCAATAAGATCAGAACGACAAATCCTTCTTTAAGTGGCCAGTGACAGTGATTCCTCGCACCCAGGCCCTCATCATCCCGAACATTCCTTAGATGAACCATCTTCTGGACTTCTCTCCTTTCTCGTGATGTCTGCTGTCCCGGCCCACCCTGGTATATGTGTAACGTTTTCCCTGTCAGGAAGAGCTCTTCTCTTCCTACTTTGTTAGGAGCTTCAAATATGAAAGGGAATGAAGTCTTGTCAAATGTTTTCTTCTATGTCCATTGAGATTATCATATGCCCCCTGTTCTTGTGGTGAATAATACAGCGCTCAAATTGCGTATCATTCTTGTGGTCTTAAGATAAATCTCACTTGGTCAGGTTATAGAATACTTTCTATGTGTTGCTGTACTCAGTTTAATGTATTTTAGAGTTTGGGCATATTTTGGGGTATATTTTTCCTGAGGCATTTTAGTTTGTATTTTTACTTTGATATATTTGGCTTGGAGTAATACTCTCTTCATAGAATGTACACACACACACACACACACACACACACACACACTATCAGCCTTGGGCTTGACCTCAGCACCTGGGTGCTATCCCAGCTCAAGCCTGGTACTTTACAACTTGAGCCACATCTCCACTTCTGCTGTGGTGGTTAATTAGAGATAAGAGTCTCATAGACTTTCCTGTCTTGTCTAGGCTGGCTTCGAGCCACAATCCTCAAGATTTCTGTCTCCTGAGTAGCTAGGATTACAGGCGTGAGCCACCAGCACCTACTGAAGTACATTTTTTTAACTCCTCTAATTGAGTGTGAGTAGGTTGACTTTATTCCCGCCCCCCAAATTGGAAATAGTTTACCAGTGAAGTTACCCAAACCCCCCAAATTGTAGCAGATTGTAAACTGTTGTAAATTGTAGCAAAGCTTAAAATTACTAATTCAATTTCAACTCATCATAGACACAGTCTGGTTTTTATTTCTTCTTCTTATCTGTTCATTTTATCTAGGTTAATGGATTTGTTTCCACAAAGATGTTCATATTGCCCTGTTGTCTGGACACTTGGTAGATGTGTTAATACAGTCTTTTATTTCCTAAAATTGGTAAGTTTTTGTCTTGTTCTTGTTAAGCTGTCAAGCTAAAGATTCATTCATTAGTTTTTTTTTTTTTACAGTTTTCTAAGCACAATTTTGGGGTCACTTATTTTCCCTATTGTTTTTCTATATCATTAACTTTTCATTCTGATGCTCATTATTTTCTTCTTCCTGCTTGCTTTAGATATGATTTCTTCTTGATAGTCGCTAAAGGGGAGATGTTTGACTTGAGAAGGGTTTTCTTCTAAATGTTGTATTTGAAGCTACATACTCATCCCGCTTTTGTTTTATCCCTTACATTTTGATCTGTTGCATTTTCATTTTAAAAGTGCTTATTGGTTTGTTTTTGTGACAGTACTGGGGCTTGAACTTGGGGCCTTGTGCTCCTGCTTTCTGGTTCCAGGGTTGGGGCTCTACCACTGGAGCCCCTTCTCTACTGTCTGTATTTTCATTTTTGTTCAATACAAAGTATTTTCTATGTTCTGTTGGAATTTCTTCTTGGACCCTTGGGTTGTTTAGAGCTATGTTGCTTGATTAGCAAATGTTCAAGGTACTCAAATTAATTTCTTCCATCTTTAATTTCATTTTGGTTGGGGAAATACGTGCACTGGTTATAGTCCTTTTATACTTATTGAGACTCATTTCATGTCACAGTTTAGGCTTGTCCTCAAGAATATCCAAATATGCTCTTGAAAAGAATATGCATTCTACTGCCAATATGTTCTATAAACACTAATTGTACCATATACATCACTGAATACATCTTTTATACAACCGTAATTTGCGGTTTCTTCTTCTGGTATGGTCTTGCTACATAGCTAACATAGCAGTATGTAAGGTCTCTCTGCTGATTTCCTACTTTGGTTGACGACCCCTGTGAAGGAAGGTCATCTCCTCTGGCAGGAAACCTGCAGGGTTCATCGTCAGTGGCTGGGCCAGCTGACAGGGACGAGGCATGGAAGCAGCTCTGGGGAGGCTGTGTGCCTCCTCTGTTCTTTCTTCAGCGGTGTTGAATGAATAGACACTTTACAGCGTTCCTTGCCTTTGGCCAATTTCAAGAGCCCTTCATAAATACTTCTGACAATTTGGGCAGTGTTGTGTTTGTTTATTCAACAGGGTTTGCAGTTTCTTGCGCTAGCATGGTGAGAAATTCTACTTGTGTTTTCTCTAGGACAGTTGAATGGGAATAATACCAAAGGTCATTCTCACCGCCCATCCTTGGTTTCAGAAGGAAATCTTTGAACATTTTTCCATGATAGAAGAATAATGTTCTCTGGGGTTTTGAGTTATTGATGCACATTGTGCAAGATATTTTCTTCCCTTCCTTGAAGAGATTTTTATCATGGCCAGATACTAAACATTTTTCTACAGATATTATGATCATATTTTTCTCTTTTGTCAACTCTGTGGCTTACATTGATTCCTCTCTAAATGCTTAAGCAATTTTGTATTTCTGGAATAAACCTAGGTCATTATACTATCGTGGGGTATACATAACTGAGTTAAAATGATACTATTTTGTTTCAGATTTTCATGTTTATATTTATGAGTGAGATTAGCTTGTAATTTTAACATCCTATAATGTCCATGCCAGGCTTTGCTTACAAAATTATTCCAACTTCATAAACTGGCTGGTAATTGCTTCTATTTTTTTGGAAGAGCTTATATAAGAGTGCATATTATACTTTGCTTAAATATTTAATATAATTTATTGCTGAAACTAATTGAACCTGGAGGCTTTTTTGTGAGTAAGTTTTAAATTACAGATTCGATTATTTTATTATATATAAAGCTTCTCAGAATTTCCTGTCTGTGTGAATAAGTTTTGTTCTTCTAGAAATAGCTATTGCATATACATCTTCAAACCTACTGCCATAAAGTTAGATGACCTATTCCTGAATAGGTATGGGATTTGTAGCAACATCTAACTTCTCTTGTCATTACAATACTGGACTTTTACTCAATCTAGCACTTGCCAGGGAAGTGCTCTACCACTCTATCCCTACCCCAGAACCTTTATCTTTTAGTTATTTTTTCAGGTACCATCTGGTTGGTTTGCCCCCATCTGTTCATGGACTGCAATCCTTGTATCTACACCTCTTGTCCAGCTGGCATTTCAAAATAGGAACTACCACCTCTTGCTTGTCTATTGCAGAAAAAGCTTTCTAACGTTTAGCTCTCAATCCACAGTCTTTCTCTTCTCCATTTCCTGAGTAACTAGAATTACAGGTGTGAGTCTCACTCTACTATATGTAACTTCTAATTCTTGCTATTGATAATTTTTGCTTTAAGTATTTCTTTTATTAAAACCACTGCCAGAAATTTTAATTTAACTGCATTTTATTAGTCTTTTTTTTGGGGGGGGGTCATTCCTGGGGCTTGAACCCAGGGCCTGGGTGCTGTCCCTCAGCTTCTTTTGCTTAAGGCTAGTGATCTACCACTTGAGCCACAGCACCATTTCTGGCTTTTTCTGTTTATGTGGTACTGAGGAATCAAACCCAGGGCTTCATGCATGCTAGGCAAACACTCTACCACTAAAACATTCCTAGCCCTATTAATCTCTTTTAAGAAACCAAACATAGGGTTGGGAAGATGGCTCAGTGGTAGAGTGCTTGCCTTGCATACATGAGGCCCTGGGTTCAATTCCTCAGCACCACATAAATAGAAAAAGTGGGAAGTGGCACTGTGACTCAAGTGGAAGAGCACTACCCTTGAACTGAAGAGCTGAGGGACAGCGCCCAGGCTAGGCCCATAACTGACAAAAAAAAAAGAAGAAAAAAGAAACCAAACATATGTCATATTTTTGTTTCCTTAGTGCATTATTTTCTACTTTTGATTTCTTTAGCTTTAATCCACTATGATATTTCTGTTTTGTAAGAGAAAGGGATGCCGATTAAATTGTCTTGAGCCCTTATTACTAAACAGCATAGATTTTATTATCTAGTGCAGCTGTAGTAGGTCTGGGTTTATATTTTTATCGTCATTTCTTTTCTTAGTCCTATTGATGTTCCCAGTTTTAGTTTTGTAATTTCAAAGCCTGCCAGTTTTTGACTTCTATTTTCTGTTCATAATTTTTAACTTTATTCTACGTGCTCTCAGCCGTGGAGGACTCGGGCTGGGGGTTTGATCTGGGAGAGTTATGTCAGTGGATTTATTCATACAGAGCCCCGGCTTCATGTGGCATCTAGTTTCCATTGGTCCAAGGGCAGAGAAAAAATGTGAGAGAGGGGATGCAGTTGGGGACAGGGACAGGGAGAGGGAGCAGGAGATCCACGAGTGACCTTCCTAACCAGGTGAGGAAGACACCTTTTGGAAAGG
The DNA here is from genome assembly GCF_000151885.1 of Dipodomys ordii. Classification (NCBI taxonomy): domain Eukaryota; kingdom Metazoa; phylum Chordata; class Mammalia; order Rodentia; family Heteromyidae; genus Dipodomys; species Dipodomys ordii. Next base: position 7,372,117 of record NW_012267294.1, on the reverse strand, counting down.
TGAGGCTGGGCAGAGGAGGCAGACTAGTCTCTTCTGCTGACAGCATGGCTACTGGATGCATCTTTAACCCTTCACAAAACACAATTGCCACGTTCACCCCGCCCATTGGGGCATAGAAGTGCATGTGAGCACGAGGTAGAGGTGATTTGTTCCTGACAGGACTTCTATTCTCCCTCTGCGGTCCCACGCTCCCTCCTCTCGTCTCTGAGGGATGCGGTGTGCTGCCAGGGAACGGGAGAGACAGCAGCCTGGATGGACTCCAGCCTTGTCCTGCCCTGCCCTAGTGCTCACCTTTTCCTAACACCCTTAGCTCGGAGAGTTAGCCCTTCTGTGCCAGAGAGCTCTGAGTTCTTTACGGGTGGATGGTACCTTATCCACGCATCTCTGGCAACCTCCTTTCAGCCACCTGGTTGCCTGACCAGCACTGGCTTTTCTTTTAACTACCGTAGGGTCGCCTGCAGGAAAAGTCAGTTTGTGATGTTATTTCTGAAGTCTCCCATCCTGGTGTGCTGACGTCCTTCCACTTGCCTTGGATCAACCGCTTATTTCGTGATATCCTGTGCGCATCCCAGGACTCCGGCCCTGCAGAGCAAGTCTCTGCTCCGAACGCAAGTCCAGCTATCTGGAAGGAGTCTGCAAGAGTTTCCATTTTCCCCTCTCTGCTTTGCCTGTCTCAATTTTCTCTCTTGAAACAATCTCTCTTTTCCTCTTTTTCCCCCAGGTTCTGTCTATCTCCCGGTCTGCTTTATCGTCTCTAAGGAACTGCAAGACAACAGAGCAGGAATGAACACGAGTGTGCATGCTTCTGCTCTTTGAATTTGATGGTCCCCCTTTCCTGTAGCCCAGACAACTGGGATGGGGCTCGTCTTCTCACTTGTTTACACACACACACACACACACACACACACACTTCTTTAAGTAGTTGTACAAAGGACTTTTGACTCAACATGTTGATTTATGAATATAATGCATCTGTATCAATGTCACCCCCAACTTCCATCCTACTCCTCTAGGAAAACCAAGATGGTGGCCTAGGGGCATGAACGGAGGACCTGATCGGCACACAGAGAGCCTGAGGGGGTGATCAAAGCTGTATCTAAACGAGTGCAGGTTTCCATGCAGGGGCGCAAAGCATGCTCTCCTCCTGGGCCCAGCGTACCCCTCACACACGCCCTTCGTTACGCGAAAGCCACGGCGGCTTTGATTTATGAGCTCTGCGTTTCTCCCCCGATCCTGGCTGGCACCGGACTGGAGGTTTTGCTTTTATGTGTCCACGTCAGGGGGAGCAACTGGCAACCAGCTGTTGGAGAAAATAATAAAAACTAAGACTACCCGTGGACTGTCCTGTCGTTCCAGGTTTCTGCTATCTGCCATCAGCTTTGGAATCAATAAGGGAGTCTCCCCCCACCCCCTCACCTGCCCACTCCAGCCCCCTGGAATGAGATTTCCTTATAACAAATAGATTTATATTGTGTTGGAATGGGTCTTGCAGAAGGGCTGAGTTAATAACGGAGACCTTTAGAATAATAATTCAAATGGTCCCTGCCCTGTTTATTTCCTAAGGAGTCTCAAACGCCTGCGTAAGTAATGCGCTCCCAAGTCTTGAGCTCTCTCTGGGGGGAAGTGAACACTTAGGAGAGGATGGGTGCCCAGGTGCCCAGGTAAGGCTTGTAGTGGAAGCAGGGGCCAGTGCAGAAGGAAAGGGTCACATCAGCTCCGGGGAGAGGAAACTTCGCTTCCCCAAGCCATATGACAGGGAGAGGAAGGACAGACGTCTCTTTCACCATCATAATTTTCTGTGTTCCTATCCACAGGAACTTATGTACTGTGTGTATGGGACCTGGCAGCCCCCTAGGGGCCTTCACTAACTTATTGGTTCATAATTTGTTTCTTCTTTCCAGAAAGGATTCGGATGTCTCACAGTGAGCCTGGTGCTTGTAACACAGGATGCCTGTCATCAGAGCTACTTGGGAGGCTGAGATTGGAGGACCAAGATTCAAAACCAGCTCAGGCAGGAAAGTCTGTGAGAGTCTCATCTCCAATTAGCTGCCAAAAAGCCAGAAGTGGGGCTGTGGCTCAAGTGGGAGAGCACCAGCCTTGAGCACAAAAGCTCAGGGATGGAATCGAAGCTCTGAGTTCAAACACCAATACTGGCACCTAAAACAAACAAATAAAATACTGATAAAAGATATCAGATTGAAAACAAAACAAACAATATTCCTAAGAGGTAGGTAGGATGGAGAGATAAAATATGGGAAAATTGGAAATTTAGATAAACAATAAATATTAGCATAAGCATGAATGTAAATATCACACACAACTTACAATAACATTCTTCACTCTTTAATTGTGATTTCCATTTAACTGGGTGTCCTGCATTGTTACTTGCTACCTCTAGCCACTCTTCTAAAAGAGCAAAGATGGAAGTGAAAGAATCTGAATCATCCAGAAACTTCTCCTACGTGGCATGTGATCCAGTAGTCTGTTTGCACTCACCCACTGTAGCTGGAGGGTCCACATGTCAAATCTGCCCTCACAACACCCCTCCGCATAGTCTAGTGAATTCTATTTCTCATGCCTACATTTTTCTTGGAAATGTTTGTCATGTGAATCTGTTGACAAATCTGAAGCTGGTGCTTAGCCTTCGAAAGGCGTCTGGAGTGCATGGTTGGCCGCACACACACTTGGCTGTTGTTAGAGAAAAAGCCTGCGGTGGCCCATTTTCCAGACAAGGCATGTGACCCTGGCTAGGTCACATCACCGGCGGCTTGCTTGCCCAGTGAGGTGTACACACAACTAAGTCCAGGTACCTCACAGCCCGTACACACACAGGATGCCTTAGGATGGGGCCCAACCACAAAAGGAAGAGCAGACTGAGATCAGATGAGAAAATGCACAGCAAGTGTAGCAGCCAGGAGGTGCACGGGCCACCCCCAGCTCTGGAGGGAACCAAGACGGGCAGGGACACCAGCAGCCCGCTTCCACAGCTCAACCAACACCGAGGGGCATGCGTGCCAGCCACCCAGGAGCAAGTAACGTGACATAGCTGATACCCCAGGGAAGCATGCACACCCCACAACCCCCGCTGGGGGGGAGCTGGGGGAGGGACCCCACGTGCCAGAGACAACATGGTCGTTGTCATCTTTGTGAGCGGGCCTGCCATCAGACAGACACTTGGTTTAGCAAGACCACCATGGGCCTTCCATGCCCGCCCATCCCTGCAGCCTGGATGGCTCTCATGTGTGTTTCTCCCAGCTTGCCACGGGCCAGCGAAGATTCCACGCCAGAGGCCAGCTCCCTCTCTCCACCAGCATCTATCAGCATCTCCGGTCTCTGCACTTGCAGGGCAGCCTTGGCCTTTTATGCCTTCTCTGTCACCTGTTGAATTGAGTAGGCTGCTCTCCGGGCCTCTCCAGTCCTTTTCCCTTACATTAACTTTAAGTCGCACCAGATGTGGCTTTACTGCTTAGGAAGACGAATTGATTGCGCTGGTCACAATACTTCTATTGTTTTACTTTGCTTCACACAAATAAACACTGTGGTGGGTGTTTTCCCCTCCCTCTCCCTCTCCCCTCTGGCCAACAGAGCCAAAGGTTATGCAAAGAAAGGCATCCAGAGAGTGTGATGGGAAAGTCCAAGTGTGGACTGAGTGCATTTACTACAAAAAAGAAAAGAAGAGGGCAGAGGAGGGCAGGGGAGGGCAGGGGAGGGCAGACGTTCTATTTGTGATGTGAATGCAGGGACAATCACTGTGGAGCTGAGCAATACACCTGCTGGGCTCGAAGGAACCCAAGCAGCTGCGCTCGTTGATTTAGAAGCTTGCTACTTGGAGCTCCAGGAACGAATCAGGCGACAGCTCATAAAAAAAGAGGGTTTTATGATTTCCCCTCTTCTCTCTGTAAGCAAACAGCCACATCATATGTTTTCCTAACGTGGTCATAACTCAAAATTAAATCCCAGCCCAAGGTGTCAGCCTGGCGCCATGTCAGGACTGTAACGGCTTGTTTTCCAGGTCACCATGGAGATGAGAGGGACAGGATAGGGGTGGGAGTGTTGGGGAGGTGGGTAGGGGTGCAAGGTTCTTTTTGCCTCTGCCTCCTTGGGCACTTAAGAACAATTAGCTGTTTTGTTTTTAAGAGGTGAGCAAACCAGCAGTGTTTAGTTGTCGATTTCACGCCAGTCACAGCCTCTAATTCACATTGTTAAGACTCGAAGTACTGCACCACAAGGGAGCTACTCCTGCAGAGGGAAAGAAGGGTGAGTTGTGGAGCAATGACCTCTGTGATGAGGTTGTGAGGCTGTCTCCCTCTCCCTCTCCCTCCCCAATCCTGGCACCGACTACCTGGAATGGCAAGAACCCACATGGACTGGAAGTAGCGCCTTTGCACAGCCCGTCAGGAGAGTCAAAGCTACAGTCCCAGTGCATAGCCAGAAACCCATGGGTCCCACCAGAGTTGGACAAATGCCCATGCAAAACCCCACCACACCACAGAGGTAAGTGTGGAGGCTGGGAGGCTCTTCTGCAGGACTTCCTCCTACCACCATGGTTTTCATTCACTGAGGAATGAGCGGATGAGCATTAGGCAATCTAAACACTGAGCATCAAGAAATGTACAAAGGAATGGAGGCAGAGCACACATGTATAGGGAAGGCAAGAGAGAATAAGATCATGCTGTTCTTTGCAAGGCTAGGCCACCAAGTCTCTGCATGAACACCAAGACAGAATTTGCTTCTGATGAAATCATTCATCAACCTGCAGTCTGCAGGACCCAGAAAACACACCCCGGCCACCCTGTCCCCAGAATGCACTCTGCATGTCGTTGCCTATAGATTATTTAACTATTTATTTTATATTTAACTATTTATTATTTAATAATTATTAATAATTACTTATTTCCTATTATGCCTCCTCTCCTTTCCTAAATCAGTTCATTTCCTCCTTCCTAATTTTCCACAGAATACAATCTATTGGTATCTGAGCCGGGTGCCGGTGGCTCACATCTGTAATCCTAGCTGCAGGAGGCTGAGGTCTGATGATCGAGGTTTGAAGCCAGCTCAGGCAGGAAAGAGTATGAGCCTTTAATAGCCAACTAACCACCAAAAAGTTGAAGTGGATCTGTGGTTCAAGTGGTAGAACACCAGCCTTGAGAGAAGACCTTGAGAGAGGGACTGTGCCCAGGCCCTGAATTCAAGCCCCAGTGCTGGCAAACAACAACAACAACCTCAAATCTAAAAATAAACCAACTTGACTTGTACCACTGTACCTTAAAAAAAAACAATCTTCCCTTGAGGTATAAATTGTCTTCTAGAACTTTTCTTCCCAGCTAGAAAGTGCTCCACAGGTGAGTGGTTAAGGTCTTGAATCTAACCACAAAATGGATAGCATTGGAGTTTGGAGCTGTTCCAAAGGATCTCCCTTTGTGAGACTCAGTTTACCTGCTCAGTGCTCCCATGGGCAGCCTCTTTCTTGGAGAGTCCTCCATTCTCCAAACTTAGCCTCAGCCCTGCCTAAGTGAACTTCTTTCCTCTGGTGACATGCTCATATTAAGAGCATGCTTATCATCCGGACACTGGTGACTCATGCCTATAATCTCAGATATTCAGGATGCTGAGATCTGAAGATTACATACAGTTCAGAGACTCGAATCTCCACTTAACCAGCAAAAAGCCTAAAGTGAAGGTGAGGCTCAAATAGTAGAGCACCTTGAGCTTAAAAAGTCAAGAGGGAGTGTAAGGTGCTGAGTTCAAGCCCCAGAAACCCTCCCCTCAACATATAAAAAGAGTATGTTTATCAAAGATTTGGACAAAATTTCCAAGACCATCCAAGGACAGCTAGAAAAGGAGTCATAGTTTGTTTTGCATATACTGTTGTCATGGAGGCCTGATTCTAAGAGATAAAATAGCTGATAGTGATAGAAACAGCAGAGAAAACCACCAAAAGCCTGCAGAGACAAAGACTCCTAACACACAAGTGCTCTGGGCTACGCAGCCTTGTGTGAAAAACACAGTCATTGGGACATTCACCTTCAAATGAACTTCAGTAGATCTTGCATGTGCTGGGAAGCATACACCACTTTGTTCTGAGCCCTGACCTATGGTGTTCACGGGGTTCTTCTCTGTGGAGCATTTCTACAGTTAGTTGTATGATGAAGTTCTCTTTGGGGTTTCCTGAATTATGGAGTATAAACATGATCAGAGAAATTCTGCAATGGATCCAATGTATCTGACAGAATTTTACACATCTAACACACTAGGCAGCACCAGGGGAAAGCTGGATTTCTGGGAGCATGTGTGTGTTTTCTCGTGAAGATTGAATATTCCCACAGGGTACTCCTAAAATTAATGTGTTATGTGTATAAAATTATCAGGCTGTATTTCTATTACAGGAGCTACAATGCTGCCAACTAAATAAATTGACAAGTTTTCATTTTGCCTGATGCCTTCTAGTCATCAGTATTTCATTGTGATACATTTTTAATAGCCCCAAGCCCCCATTACACACTTCCAAAGTGTTCCACTAATTGCCCTCGCCTCCCATGAGAAAGAAACAGAAGCTCATTGGTTTCCAGGCTCAGCTCAGGACTTCCTTCCTTCCATCCTTCCTTCCTTCCTTCCTTCCTTCCTTCTTTCCTTCCTTCCTTCCTTCCTTCCTTCCTCCCTCCCTCCTTCCTTCCTTCCTCCCTGTCCTCCCTGTCCCCCTCCCTGCCTCCCTCCTTCCCTGCCTCCCTTCTTCCCTGCCTCCCTCCTTCCCTTCCTTCATTCTTTCCTTTCTTCCTTTCTACCTATCTACCTTTCTTCCTTTTATCTTTGCACTTGTATTGGGGCTTGAACACAAAAGAGAAACAAAGTTTTAAAAGTAAGTTGAGTTAAAACTTTCTAGCATTTATTATATGCCAGGCATTATTCTAGGTGCTTCATATATGTTAACTTGTTTACCTTTTGCAACTTTCAAGTGAAATAAGAATATTATATCTACTTTATATTTGAAAAATTCTATTGAAGAGGGACTCAATATGTATTCACAAGCCAGGTGCTGGCTCACACCTATAAACCTACTTACATATTTAGGAAGCTGAGATCTGAGATCTGAGAATTGTGGTTTGGAGCCAGCTCAGACAGACAAATCCATGAGACTCTTATTGCCAGATAACCAGCAAAAAGCCAGAGGTAAGGTGTAGCTCAAGTGGTAGAGTGGCAGTCACGAGCAAAAGAGCCAAGCAAAAGTACAAATCCCTGAGTTCAAGCCACACTACAGACAGAGAAGGAAAACAAACAATAACAATAACCTGAGGCCTGAGCTTAAACCCCAATACCACCAAAATAAAATAAATTAATAAATAAACACATGACCATAGTTCTCTTTTTAAAAAATGAAGTACAAATGGCTAATAAACTTGTGATTTGTTTGATATCCTTAGCAAATCAAAATGACACTGACATTCCATCTCAGCTCAGAAGAATGGCAGTCATCAACAGCAAGGAATGCTGGAGGGAACGTGAGCCTAAAGAAAGCTGTTGGGAACCTGAACTCGTCTAACCACTGTGGAAGTCAGTTCCTTAAAAGGCTAGGTCTGAAAATTAACAGGACTTAAGAAACAAAGAACTCCCACTCATCTGGTCCAACCACTACTAAATATCCCCATGCTGCTGATCACATGTATGGTGTATATGTGTACACCGTTATATGTTATAGACTGTGATAGACAATTTGCTCCAGGAAAGTTAGAATGAACTTGTGACTTTAAATGAGCATCATTATTCCACAATACTGTGAAATTTGGGAAATTATGTAATCACTTAATCACAATTAAAAAAAAAAGAACCTGGGGAAGGTAGGGAGGGAAGGGATGGTAGGGGGAAAACAATGGAGGGGGTAACAATGCTCAATAGGAAGTATACTCATTACCTTGCTCATGTAACTGTAACCCTCTGTATAGTATCTTTACAATAAAATTTTTTTTTAAAAAAAAAGGCTAGGTCTGGGGCCTGGGAAGGTGGCTGAGTGGTAGAGTGCTTGCCTCACATGCATGAGACCCTGGGTTAGATTCCTCAGCACCACATAAGCAGAAGTGGCCCTCTGGCTCAAGTGGTAGAGTGCTTACCTTGAGCTGAAGAACTGAGAGACAGCGCCCAGGCCCAGAGTTCAGGCCCCATGACTGACCAAAAAAAAAAAAACAACAAAAAACCAAAAAAAGGCTAGGTCTGAACTACCACAGAGTTTTGCCACAGGAGTCCTGGGAAAGAACAACACACTGAAGGATGACAGAACTCACTTGGACACACCTATCTATTATAGTCACAAAAGCCGAGTCACAGATCAGTCCAACAATGCAGGATTAGATCAATAGAATTCAGGACATACCCACAATGCAGTTCAGCGTCCATTGTGACATTCCATTTATTCAATAATAAAGCGTGTCAATTGCAGGACAATGGAAGGAACTAGAGAACATCACGTTAAGAGAAAGAAGTCAAGTTGAGGACAAAGCTCGCAGGGTTTTACTCACATGTGAAATGTTAAGCTAAATAGCAGTAGTATTAACAATAGTAGTAGTAATAATAATAACACTAATATGAAAGGGGGATTTTTTTGTGCTGGTATTGGGGCTTGAATTCAAGGTCTGGGCACTGTCCCTTAGCATTTTGCTCAAGGGTGGCCCTCTACCCATTGAGCATGCCTCCACTTCTAGCTTTTTGGCAGGTTCACTGGAGATAAAAGTTTCTCAAATCTGTCTCTCCAAACTGGCTTCAAATGCCAATCCTCCAATCTCAGCCCCCTGAGAAGCTAGGATTATAGACGTGAGCCCTGGGTCCCTTCATGGACATTGAATTATCCAGATAATGGAACAGTCAGTCAAGAATTAGTTGCATTTTCAAAACAACTGGACAAGCAGAAGAATAGGCACTTTGGTGGCTAAGCATATTACAATGTCTTCCTGAAATTTGTTTTTAGCATAATTAACGTTGGCATTTACTCATCTCTATATTTTTAATATTCACAGTATATCTGTGTGTGTGTGTGTGTGTGTGTGTGTGTGTGTGTGTATGTGTGTGTGTATGTGTGTGTGTGTTTGCAGATATGGAATGGAGGGGCCAAACAAATTATTTGACAATGACAAAAAGGAAAAATGAAAGGTAGTACAAGGGAGAAAGTGTGTGAGGTCAGATGCCTTTTGTATCAGCATCCTGCAAATTTGTGAGCCCATGTGTAAAGCTGTCCATTACACAGCGATGCTTTAGCAGTCACTCAACAGGTGTTTATTGGGTGTTTGCTATGACACCCACGTGTGCTCAAGGTGATAAAGCTGCCCCCAGGGCTGGGTGCTGCACTGGATATAACTCTATCCCTGGCCAGGAGCAGGAAGCTGGGATAACAGAAGATGAAGGAGAGGAGCCAGGAGGCCGCCATGTGCAGCCTCATGACTGAAACCATGCTCGCTTCTGTGAAACACTCATCTGACTTAGCTGTCAGGACATACATCATTCATTCATTTCTTCCTATGTAGAGAAATTTTGTAGGTCATGCTGGTGTGTGTGTGTGTGTGTGTGCGCGCGCGCACACACACGCTTATACTGGGGCTTGAACACAGAGCCATGTCAGTAGCTTGGCTCTTTGCTGAAGTCTGGTGTTCTACCACTTGGGCCACACCTCCACATCTGGCTTTTTACTGGCCAATTGGAGATCAGATGCTCAGGGGGCTTTCTGCCACAATCCTCAGATCTCAGCCTTCTGAGTAGAGAATGATAAGCGTGAGCCATTGGTGTCCAGCAGCCCTGCTGTTGTACTGGGCAGAACATATAAAATGGAACCTCTTCCCTATCCTTCTAAGCATCAAGACCTCAGAGTGACTACCAGAAGGGCAGCAAGAGGAAGGCACATTAGAAACTTAAGGGCGTTACCTTGTGCTTTAAGAAGCAAAGAGGCGCTAGGTGCCCGTGGCTCATGCCTGTCATCCTAGCTACTGAGGAGGCTGAGATCTGAGGATCATGGTTCAAAGCCAGCTGGGCAGAAAAGTCTGTGAGACTCTTACCTCCAATTAACCACCAGAAAACCGGAAGTGGTGATGTGGCTCAAGTGGTAGAGCACTCACCTTGAGCTGCAGAGAACAGGGATAGCGCCCAAGCCCAGAGTTCAAGCCCCATGACTGACCAAAAAAAAAAAAAAAAAAAAGAAGAAGCAAAGAGGCAAAGATCCTGGAAGTGTCATTCCAAGACTTCTCATTACACAGGCACAGGACCAAATAAATACTATGACAACAGTGAAGAGTCCCTTTATTCCCTTTCCACCCTAGTCCCTAAGTCAGGGGATGGAAAATGTTTTACTTAGATCTCAGCTCTAGTGCATAGCACTAAGCCAAGGACCCAGGCAGAGGTGTGCTGGGAGTTGGTTCACATTGCTTACCAAAGCTGGGTTTGAAGTGAGTTCAGGCAGATAAGTCCATGAGACTCTCATCTCCAATGAACCAGCAAAAAGCTGGAAGTGGAGGTGTGGCTCAAATTTGAAGAGAGCTAGCCTTGAGTAGAAAAGCTAAAGGAGAATCCTCTGGCACTGAGAGAGAGAGAGAAACAGAGACAGAGAGACAGACAGACATAGAGATAGAGACAGAGACAGAGAAGGAGAGACAAGTTGAAAAGAGAAGTCATTTGCTTCAAGTATTATGAGGAAATGTAAGAATGAGGAAATATGACATTCAAGTTAACTGCCTTCGGCGAATGTATGTATGTATTCATATCTGATCTTACTATGCAGGAGAGACCATTTGTTCTAAAAGTTCTGCCTCACTGAACAATTTATTAAAATATGCAGATCTGCTCTCTCATGCACTGCACATGTAGTCCATGCACACGTAGCTATGAGACAGGTGTGTGTGTGGCGCATTACAGATGTAAGTGGGTGAGCGCCAAGTGGAGGCTGTTGTTACTGCTGCTGTTTTCATGATGCTCTAGGAGCAGACAAGTGGACTCCAGTGCCAAAGAATTCACACAGCAGCAAAACAGAGCAAAGGGAAGGGAAGAACTTCCCCTCATTCTTGCAGATGGCAGTGTGGGTGGTCACATAAGATTTTGTTTAGCTCCTAAGCAACTCAGGGTTGGATTTGCAATAATGCTTTATACACGCATCCCGCTTTACATTTTTCAGAGTACAGAGTTTCTAATAATACATTTGCTCTCCAAACTTCTTAATACCCATCATAGGGAAAGACAGAGCCGCAGAGGTTAAGTGGCTCGTTCAGTGCCATCCACAGATGGGATACTAATACAGACCTGCGGCATCCACTGTTGCTCTTAAACAACCACGTGCTGTTGACAGGTTTCGGATCTTGTCACACTAGGTGGTCTGCATCAGTCCTCTGCTGTTTGAGAAACTAATCATGGAAAGCAGATTTGTAAAAAATTGGGGTGCGTGTGTTGGGGGGAATCACATTGGGTAGAGCACTTGCGTAGCATGTGCAAGGCCTTGAGCTTAATCAGTAACACAAACAAATAAACAAAATCCATTTAACCACTTCACACAAGTAACTGTTTCTTTTTCAGATTTGAAGCTGTAAAAAAATGCATAAAAATGAGCCCCAACTGCAGAAAATGAGAAATGCCTGGTTGTTGAAGAAGGCCTACATTGGCTTATCTTCTCTTTTCTTTTACATGGAGGGAGGAAAACATGAGTAAATGGCATAGAAATCTTTATTGCCAATATTTATATCTTTTTTTATTGTAAAGATACTATACAGAGGGTTACAGTTACATGAGTGAGGTAATGAGTACACTTCCTCTTGAACATTGTTACCCCTCCATTG